>NC_056748.1:259232256-259257256 GCF_019279795.1 Protopterus annectens | reverse complement strand
TTTGTTAGTTGTGAAGATAAGGACAGAAATCACAACAAAAACATATGTCAACGGATACCATTTATCAATACCATGCTTACTAAGGGTCTGAAGTAGAAGAGAAGGAAAAGGATGGAGGTAGCATGTTTTAGGATTATGTAACACATGGACACAGCCATGAGCTTATAAAATGAGACTTAAGGGAGTTTTTGAATTGTGTGGTATTTGATGCAGAAGTCACAGAGGGGGAGGTTATTCCAACTTTTAGCTACACTGTGTGTGAAAATAGAGCTTTACCAGCTGTGTTGTTGCCTGAGGAGATAGAGAGGAGTGATTTGTTGGGAGAGCGGAGTGGACGATTTGGTGTATAGTGAGTTAGTAATTGCCTTAGTGCTGGAGTTTTGTCAGGATGTTTTAAGTTCTTATATGCTATGACTAGTTAGTGATAAGTTAATAACTGTGGGAGTTCAAGCCACTGAAGTTGCCTAAGAGGTATAAAATGATGGGTTCTAAAGGGGGAATTATTAGCAAACTTGGCAATTTTGTTATAACAAGACTCAAGTTTGTCAAGGTCAGACTTTCTAACATAAGTCAGTATTGGTGCTGCATACATTAATGTAGAAAGAAGGTGGGTTTGGGCTAGGGAGACTTGAGCCTGTTCTGACTGAAAGTTTTTATGTCTGTATAGGGTACCCATTTTTTGTATACCTTTTTAATAGTTTGAGAGATATGGATGTCAAAGTGGAGGTTGTTATCTATTTCAACCTCAAGGAGCTTGATGTGGAAAGAAGGTGAAATGACACTCAAATTGTTGGAGGAGATAGAGAAGGAGAGATGAGAGGTTTTTGATTTGTTAGGGGTAAATAGAAGTAATTTAGTTTTGTTGGGATTTAAGATAAGTTGGATATTAGTGATCCACCTTTCCACTGAGACAAAGGATTCTTGGGTGAGGTGCTGTAGAGTGGTAAGAGATGGGGCTGAGCAGAATAGGGTCGAATCATCTGCATACTGTATGAGTGAGGCATGCAGGGTAGAGGTATGCAGATTATTGGTGAAGATAGAAAAGAGAAGTGGACCCAATATACAACCTTGAGGTACACCAATGGTGGTTGGGAGTAAAGGTGATAAAACACCCTGCCATTGGACAGACTGTTCTCTGTCTGATAGATAGTTTTTAAACCATGTAATACTGTCAGGGGCAAAAGATAAAGAGATTAGAGTATCTATTAGTATGGAGTGAGAAGCCATGTCAAATGATTTAAAGAGGTCCAGGAATATAGCAGATGCAAAACTGTTATTTCTATGTTGGTTAACCAGGTTTGTAAAGGAGAGAAGAGCAGTAGTTGTGCTGTGGTGTGGACAGAAGCCATGTTGTGTACAGGAGAGGAAGTTGTTTGAATTTAGGAAATGCATGACCTGAGAGTGTATGCATTTATCAAGTATCTTTGATAAAGGAGACAGAATGGGAATAGTGTGGTGATTTGAGAAATCACAGGAATTTCCACCTTTATGAAGGGGAATAATGTAGGAGATTTTCCACAGTTGAGGGATATAGGATTCCTGTATGGAGCAGTTGATAAGGATTGAGACAGGGTAGGATAAGGAGTCAGCAGCCATTTTTAGGAAATTGGCTGGTATACCATCTGCTGCAAGAGTAGTGGGTTTAAGTTTTAAGAGGTGTTTTTTATTGTAGAGGTTGGGACAGGTGAGAGCCTAAAGGGAGGTGTGTTGTTGGGAGCTGTTGTTGGCATGGATGAATAGCTATTTTTAGATAGTTGGGTGGATAGTGATTTAATGGATTCAGTAAAGTGATTATTGAATTGGGAGGCTATGCTGCTATTTGTGTTGGTAGAGGTGGAGGTGGGAGCTGGTGTGGTGGTTTTGCCAGGTTTTAGTAGGGAGTTAATTGCATGCCAGAACGTTTGGGGGTTGTTGGAGTGTTTGTTTTGGATACCTACAAAGTAGTTCTGTTTATCAAGCTTTGTTTGTTTTTGACCTGATTCATAAGTTGTTGATAGTTTTGTTTGGATAGACTAGTGTTATCTTTCTTCCAGGTTTTCCATGCCTTATCTCTAGACTTTATTAAGTCTCTAGTGGACGTACTAAGCCATGGAGCATAATGTAGTTTAGCTCTAAGTTTTCTTATGGGGACTAATAAATCAAGGATGTTAGTATGAGTACTATTAAAGTAGTCAACTGCTTGGTCTAAGTCAAGGGTGCATAATGGTTCACAGTTAATTTTTTTAAAGTAGTGTTGAGATCCTGAGAAATAACATTGCGATCATCTGTAACTAGTCTATAAACTGTAGGTTTGGGTAAGTTTGTACGTTTCCGTAGGAGGAATGTTGGGAGGTGGTCGCTAAGTCCATCTGGTAGACAACCTATCTGGTAATTATGTCCAGGGTAGTTTACTAGTGTCCAATCTAGTATAGATTCCTTTTGGGATTTTTTATCTACTCTAGTGGGGTCTTGAATGAGTTGAGAGAATCCATATAGGGTGATGTGGTTAGTGGGGTTTTTAGAGTTGCAGGCTAGCCAATCTGTGTTTAAGTCACCTAGTAAAATAGTCTCTTGTGGGAAGTTATCTTTTGACCATTGTAGAATTTCTTCAATTACGGGACAGTTATTGCCTGGAGGGATATATGTACAAAGAATATTAATGCTCTTTTTCTTGTTTAGCAGTAGCACAAAGCCTACGATCTCAGCAGTATTAAATTTTGGTAGAGGAGTTTGTAGAGGTTGGAGAGTAAGTGTGTTTTTATAGACAATTGCAACACCCCCTCCCTTCTTTCCCTTCCTATCAAGTCTTAGGATATTATATCCTGGAGGGAGAACTTTTTCACTCTGTGTGCTGGGTTTTAGCCAGGTCTCTGTTATGGTTAGAATGCCAGGGGTGTAGTGGGTTATGAATGCATGTAAGTGAGGAAGTTTGTTTGATATACTGCGAAAGTTAAGGTTGATGATAAGCAGATCTGATGTGTGTTTGTTTGGTGCCATAATGTTGCTTGGTCCTGGATTTGGGTGAATATCGCCTGAGGTAAGGAGGTATTTCTTTAAAAATAGATTAAGTTTGATTGTTTGTAGTATGTCTATGTGGAGTTTACATGATATTTTTCTAATGTAGGATAGTGGAATGTACTTCTTATGTATAAGTAGTGCTGAGTTGTCATTAAATAAAGAGGGGGCTATTGGGAATCTTATGTGGGTTACTATAGGTGTGAAGGTATGTGTTGTATGGTAGTTGGTGTGGGGTAGTGGTGTGTTAGTATGTAAGGATGTAATGTAGGTTAGTTTATGTGGGTGTAAGTAACCTAAGATGAAACTCACTGGACTATTTGCAGAGAGACATGATGGAGCTCTCTGAATATGTGTCCCAGGTGGGTATGAATCTAGCCTTGAGTAGCATAATACCTTCACCAATGATGATGCCACAGTACCAGCAAAAAATGATTGACTTCAACAATTGGTTTAATTTCTGGTGTCACAACAATGGGATCCAGTATCTGTCAGCCTGGGGGGGGGGGACATGATCAGCAAACCACGATGCTTTGCCAGAGATGGTTTGCACTTATCCCCAGTTGGCTACAGGATACTGGTACAAACTTTATCTATCCCCATAGTGACTTTTCCAAGCTGTGCTAAGTTGTTGTACCCTCCAATATAAAACAGACTCAAGAAAAGAAAGGGAAGATGTGCCAAAAAACAGACTCCAAAACTAAAATGTTAGCACACTTGCAGGTGGTAGCAACCAAAGGAAATAAAATCCAAATCTAAACCCACTTTTTAATTGATGTCATTTAAAACCATAACAGATTATAACACTAGTCAATGTGATAAGCTCTTTCTTCTTGACACTTCAGGACTTCTTCAGAATTGACTACTTAAAGGTACTGCTGCTCAGAGCTAGGTGTTTAAATAAAAAAAACTGCATTCTTCACCCTGGAGAATGCAGACATATGTGCTGTCACAGAAACATGGCTCAGAACTATGGAATGCACCCAAGCTATCAAATGCTACAATGCCTTTCATATATTTTGATCCCCCTCAGCTCAGGATAAAACAAATTGAGTAGGTGTCTCAGTGTTCACAAAGGACAAGTACACTGCTAGAGTGTTCTAACAGCATGACTCACTTGAGCTGCTCCATGCCCAGCTAACCATAGGTGTAACTCTCTATTATATCCTACCTAGCTACAGGTCCACTAACATGAGTCTGGAAAACCACACCTCCTACCTAAGCCTACTGGAATCACTTAACATTCAGCCTAACACCATACTTATGGGTGACTTCAACTACCCCACCATAAATTGTGAGAGTTATATGACCCATAATTCACTTGCTCAGGGGTTTTCAGACTTTGTCGATGCAAATACCCTGGAGCACCTAGTTAGCTCCCCAACTATAGGTACAAATATCCTTGACCTAGTACTCGTGGAAATGGGAGGATGCTACTCCTTCCTGTATATCAAGCCCTCCCTGATAAAATCTGACCACAAAATGATCTTCTTTAGTATTAAAACTAACCTAGAATGACAATCAAACTCCAAACCCATTAAGAACTTACCTAAGGCCAATTACCTCAAACTAAGTGACAGCTTATTAAACTTCCAAGCCCCTCCAAATCAGAATGAAACTGAGGCCTACTCTGAGCTGTATGCAGAAGCACTGTACAACCACATTCATAGCTATTTAGAGGGGGCAATTCCTGTCCAAGTCAAACCTACTATTACTTACAAAAATAAACCACCCCTTTGCACCCCTAGCATAAATAGGCTATTCAACAAAAGATAAATAGGCTATTCAACAAAAGAAATACAAATCCTTTCTAAAGCCAAGATGGAATAGACAAAATAGTGCAAAAAGACACTCACCAGTCTAAACAAACAAATCAGAGAGCTGGTCAAATCTGCCATAGCAAACTATGAGGCAAAGATAGCCTGCCAGGTGAAAGATAACCATAAAGCTTTTTTTAAATTAAGTTTGTAACCTCACTGGAAATACTCAGCAATGTGCCAAGTTAATCATGAATGGAAACACTTACACCCAGCCTGAAGCTATAGCAAACCTGCTGACTGACAACTTCACTTTAATCTTCTCCCACCATCATCTCTCACCACACCCAAATATATACCTATAACCATCATTATGAGGGAGAAGGTCCTTACTGAGCTCACTAAAGCTAAAAACACAGCCTTCATGGGTCTTGACAACATTCCATAATGCTTCTTAAATAGCTTAAAACAGAATCTATCAGGGCCACTAGAAACCCTCTTTAATCATAGCTTTCAAATGGGCTTTGTCCCACAGTAATGGAGATCTGCAACAGCCATCCCTCTGCGCAAGGTGGGGCCCATCAACTGTCCCAGGGAACTACAAACCCATAAGCTTGACCAGTCATATCTGCAAGTCCACAGAGAGAATTATCATGAACCTGATCAATAACAACATGGGCCATCTCCAAACACTTGACCAGAACCAATTTGGCTTTGTTAAAGGGAGGTCTTGCCTGGCCAATTTGATGGACTTCTTCGAGAAAGTCACCACAGCCAAGGATGAGAACAAAATGGTACACACCACCTGTCTTGTCCTGGACAAATCTTTTGACACAATTCCCCACTTTGAGATCATAGAGAACCTGAGTTAGACATAAACCCTTACATCATCAGATGGATAGCCAACTGGCTCACTGACAGGACACAGGTTGTCCAGATAGGTGCATCCACTTCTGATAAGAAATCTGTTACAATCAGTGTTCCACAGGGCTCAGTGTTGGGACCCTGCCTGATTTGTATATACTTCTCTGAAGTGAATGCCAGCATTGAGGGTCTCTGGCTCACCAATTTCACAGACAACTGTAAGCTGGGAGCAATCACTGAATCTCCAAAAGATGTTGGCATCTTACAAATAGGCTTAAAAATAAGAAACGACTGATGCTGAAACCATGGACTGAAACTAAATGTTAAAAAAATGTGTGAACATACCCTTCAATAAATCAGATATCCCTGTAAATTATAATACTGATAGCACAACTCTAAATGTAGACCCAGTGGTGAGGGACCTAGGAACACAGACAGATAGTAACCTAAACTTTGACCAACAGGTACCTGTGGCAGTGAGAAAATCTATCTGTGTGGCTCAGCTTCTAAGTAAAGACATGGCATCAAGATCAAAGGAAGTCATAGTTCCATTGTGCTTAGCCCTTATCAGGCCCATTATTGAGTAAAATCCTCCCTTCTGCATGTACCTAACCAGGCACTAACACCAGTTGGAGTGGCCCTAGAGGTTTTTCACTAAAAAAAATAAAAGCTGTGTCTTATGTAGACTGACTAAAGGTTCTATCCATTTAGTTCAATTCATATTGTTTATTGCGAGGGGGCATATGCCTGACCTACAAGGAATTCTCTGATCCAGCCCCGATGAAAATTTTACATATTCGCAAGCAAAAGTATACGAGTGTTTCACGTTCCATGGACCTGAACCTTATTTGTCACTCTAACAGAACTTCCTCAAGAGCAGTGTTGGCTTGTGACTTCAAATCAAAGGGGGCTGCAGGAGACAGTTGAATGGGTGGGGCCAATGGGAAGGGCTGTGACCAACTAGAAAGGTGCAGAGCTATGCTCAAAACCATAAAAACTGGGACTTTAATTAAATACGCTGCCCTGGGTGCTAAACCATCATTATGATAGTCCAATCAAGACAAAATGAACTGTAGAAGAAAGAAATATTTCAATGCATTGGCTACATGACAGCTTACTTAATATCTAGATGGAAACAGAAAGGTTTTGAGGCATGAAAAAATAAATTACTTTTTAAATACATTACTGGAATGCCAGTCAAAAGCAAGTATAAAAAACAAGTAGCACTCAACTCAAACCACTTCCCCTTCTTGCACTGCAGTTCTAATTATAATTTATATTCAGCTGTATAAAAGTACTAAGTAACATGCTGAAAGTAGCAATCTCTGTGATACCCCCACTTGTAAAAATGTTTCTTATTCAAAAAAGACCTGCTGCCTGACAACTATCTACTTGTTTCATGGGAAAAACATGATCAAAGTAAAAAATGAACAGCAAACAAGAAACAAGCTCAAGATAAATTGCTTAAAGGATCACTGCACAGGTTATGGACCACGCATGATAGATTGGCATTCTGTTTAGTTTAATGGTAAAACCTGCAAAGATGACTACAAGTCTTCAACAAATGTAGTGAGCTTCTGAAAATACTGTAATCCTGTCCTTTATTACAAATACTGTCATATGCAGTTCAATACCTAAGGCTTATATGTTATCTGGTTATGTAAATATTCTCAGGATGGCAACAACAAAAATGCTTTCAATGTTGGTAATCCTTTAACAGTATGTTTATTAAAGCTTACTTGCATCTTACAATATCAGACAAGCTTACCTGATGGTCATTAAAGCATTGCTATGTAAACACAGAGCAACAGGCAGTGCAACAACATGCATTTTCTGAATAATAAGAAGCATAAATCAACAGTATAAAAAAATGACAGAAAAACAGAACATTCTGCAAAATCAAAGACAGATGAAAAGCCACTGTAGTACTTGTTTCTACCTCGGATGGGGGTATACTCTGCACACTTACACTGCATAACTGCTCCTTGCCTTGCTTGGACACATCCAGAGACACTACATGTGGGAGTGGGTTGCAACAAGCATGTCACAATTTGAAATGCCTCTGTCTGATGGTGATAGGCCTGACACATTTGCCATACCTCTCAACCTCAGAGTAAGAAATCTGGACAAAGCCATAAATAGAAGTGGGACAAAGGCCCAAAAATAAGGGCCATTTTTAAATATTGCTCTTATAAACTTAGAAAGATAATATAGCAGTAGATCTTGCATTAGTATGAATTTTCTGAAGGGTATGAAATCTGAAACTCAAACATCTGTCATTATTTTCTAATGAGTTGCCACTAATTTGCATTTAAAAGTACAACACAGTACAGTCTCAGCAATGCATCTACATACTGTGGGAATAGAACCCACAGCTTTCTGCACTGAAAGCAAGTGCACTGCCTGCTGTACTATTAACAACACAAGCAGACTCACCATAAGCAGCACCAAACTTCTCGTCCCCTGAAGCTCTTAGCTCTTTGTAAAATCCACTCAATACGCAACTGTATCTCTCAACTTTGCAGCACATGAGCACAAGAAATCTGGAAAAAGCCAAAATGTATTGGGGGGAACAAAAGCCCAAAAACAGGGACACATTTTAAACATCACTTGTATAACCTTGGAAAAGTTGCCAGAATAAAATGCTGTACTACTGCTATGCATTTCACTACCAAGGCTTGAACCCAGGACCCTATGCACTAGGATCAGAGCAACATACCACTATGCCAAATCAGCTGAAAGACAGGAAGACCAAAACTTAAATGGTTATCATTTAATGAATTCAGTTCTCACCATAGCTCTCAACTTCTTAGCACAAAAAAAACTGCAAAAAGCCAATAATGGGGGGATGCAGCCCCAAAAATAGGGACAAATTTCAAATATTGATCTTATAAACTTAGAAAATTGCTAGAATAAAATGTTTTGTGTTACCGTGTACCTTCTGAAGAATATGAAGTCTGAAATTCAAATGTCTGCCATTATTTAGTGAATTAAAAATCCAGAAAACCACAGATTTTATGTGTAACAGAACAGAACAAAAATATGAGCACTTTTCACAAGTGGTGGTGGGTAGGGAATTCATTTTCTTGCTACCTACAATCAAGGTTGAGGGTTTGAACTCAAGTTACTCTCTAGCCACCAGTTATAGTTAACTGGGGAATTTTACACACTTACATACACACACACACACACACACACACACACACACACACACACACACACACACACACACACACACACACACATCCACACATGCACACACACACACACACACACACACACACACACACACACACACACACACACACACACACAGTAGCCATAGTTTGCGGCTGTTTTCTTAACATGCAGAAATGGAAATAATGACAGATACATTAGATTACTTCTCATAAATTTTCAGAACTGTTCCACATTACCCATATGTACGTGTAAGAACTTTGGCAAAGGTAATGCCTTAAGAAAAATATTCTAGTTAGATTTATGTTTGCAACTATACCACATTTTGCAAAAGTGACTAGTCTTTGAGACTGGAAATAGACATTTTATAAAATGATTACTTTTTCAGACATGATGAAAGTTATGGGAGAGAAGAAAAATATCTCTTTTTTAAACTATGGTTCATCTCTCTTTTATATGAAGAGAAAAACATCTAATGGAATGAAATATAGGAGCTAGTCCAGAATTTCAAATGAAGATGCAAATCTATCTGAATCATATAATAAGCATGCAACATTGTTCTTTCTCTGTCTCTGCCTTGTCTCGTGTGCACACACACACACACACACACACACACACACACACACACACACACACACACACACACATGCACGCACAGTAGCCATAGTTTGCAGCCGTTTACAAAAGCTGAGGGACACACTTCAAGTTTGTGGCCATTTACCTAAGCCAAGCGACACAGTTCAAGTTCACGGCCATTTACATAAGCTGAGAGATACACACAATACCTGCTGGAGATTGCTAAAACTACTGTTTCCTATGTTCTGCACTGAAAAGCAGCCACCTATCCATCCATAGTTTCCATATTCTGCACTGAAAAGCATCATTCCATAGTTTCCTCCTCTTGTAGCCATAATTCCATTTCAGTGTTGGTGCAGGAAATGCCATTCATGCATGTGTGCACTGCCTACATATTCTGTTCCTGACTGCAGACCATGCAGTCCAATCTCCTTCCAGTCGATGTGGTTGTAACTGCATAGTCTTCTGGGGCATCTGTAAGACTGCTGTTTTCTTCTGAATCCGGACTGGTTAAAGAGCAGTCTGGATTCAAGTTTCAACGCATGCATGAGTGAGTTTGAGGATTTTTTTTATTTTGGTTTTCAGCTGGGGGGGGGGGCTGCAGTCCTATAGCACAAGCCACCACTGCTAGAAAGATAGATTCCTATCCCAAAGCTTCCCTCATCTATGGAATAAACTTCACATCTTTATAAAACAAAGCCCATCCCTCACTCTCTTCAAAAATAATTTTGATAAATGGATGGGGAACCATAAATTTACTACAAGGGTGCTGCCCATGTCCCTTATGGACAGATGCAACCTGTGAAATGACTCAGGGCTACAACACCCAAAGATCCACTACTCTGATACTACCCCATCCCATATCTGGGCAATTACGATATAATATTGCTATATGCTGGATATTATTGGCTAGGCTTCTAAAGGATCTTGTGCCATTAGCTAGTAATCACCTATGAACCTGTGAACCCTGTATCTCTGAGTAAATGGCCTTGTGGGATATCTTCCCTGGAAAGTCTCAAGTAGAGTTGTGAGTTTTGCAAGATATGAGAGTCGTGGTAACTGCCCGGGGTTGCCAGCACACACATTCAGAATGATTCCCATAGCATTACAAATGACCTCACAGATAATGAAGTGGAAGCCCTTTCTGTTTATGTAGATCCTTCCCTGTTCCCCAGGTGGTACCCTGATCTCAATGTGCATGCAGTCTATGGCACTGAAGACTTCAGGGAAGTGTGCTATGGGGTAGAAATCCTGCATAGTTGTAGTTCTGTTCTTGGAGGTATGGGGAAATTATATATAATCACTGGCATGCTGTAGCATAACATTCAGGAACTGATGTATAATTCTGGATGCTGATGTCTGTCACAGCCCATGCCTGTCCCCTGTTAGTTTCTGGAAGGATCTTCTTGTTAAATTCTAAATGCTACACATACATTGGTCTCCACAGCTATTGGTTCTCCTCAGTTTACTCTTGCTCTCAGTTGAGGATGACAGAGATTGCAGAGTTCCTGGAGTGTGTCCCTATCCATCATGTAGCACCTTACTATTTCGACAACATGCAGACCATGAAAAGTTAAACGTGGTCTAAACACCCTTATTGCTTGAAGTCTCTCAGCAGCAGAAGCAGCATGGGCTTGAGCCTGTTGCACATACACATGCAGAAGTGCAGCAGCAGCCCCTAACATTCTTTCCCTCTAGTGCAGTTTCTGTGGTTGTATTTGATTATGTTTTGGAATTCAAGTATACACAATTGTTTTATAACTTTTTGAATAGCTCTGACATCTTGGATTGATTGGTTAGCATACAATTCAGCTATTTATGTGTAGTTAACAAGTCAAGATGTTTACCGTGTTTGCAATGTACTACAAACTGTGTATAGATGCTTACTGAATACAAATCAGTGCACACATGGTTTTAGTGACCTATGTAATGTTTATTGAATCCAGCCCATTATTTTTTATCACAGTTAGATGGGCTTTAAGTTTCCTTGGTGAGGTGAAGGCTGTTTGTGGGTGAAAGTAACTAATCATTTGCTTAGTAAACCATCCAGCTTTGCATAGCTAATGTGCATTTGTGTGAAATAAGTTGGAATACTTGTGGCTATTGTTTATGTGAAACAAAGTTGAAATTACATAGCTCTCAACTGTCCCCAATTTTGCACATATTTTGGTCTGCTCTTCATAAAATCTGTGGTTTCTGGCAGAACATTGAAGATTGTTCTTGAAAAATAATGACAGCCATTTGAGTTCTAGACTTCAAATCCTTCAAACAATGTATGTCAATGCAAAATCTGTTATTCTAGCAACTTTCTCAAGACATCTGTCTCTGATATGTGGCCTTTGTCACCCACTATTCTTTTTTAACTTTGTCTGTGACATGAAGTAAATGGTTGAAAGGTATTATCATTTATCACAGATAAGGTGTACATGTCAAAGTGACTATAACTATTGGGTGGAAGTTGTTTGTGGATGAAAGTAACCCGACTTCTTGTTTGTTCAATTTAAGTAGTCTGGCTTTTCTGGAGTAGTGTATATTTCTGTGAAATAAGTTGGAATGCTTTGTCTGCTGTGTGTATGTGTAACACAAACTTGAAATACATTATTGTTTTACAGATTATTCATGTTTACCACTATCAGACATCTGAGATGTACACAGTCAACAATGGGACAATGATTACTATGTACAGAGACTGTCTATGGGTGAGATGGCTTTGCAGGATTACTGTGCATTTTTGTAAATGTATTTATTTTATTTATTTGACATTTGCTGACCAGGAGCATACGACTGAACAAAAGCCCTTTTCCAGTGGAGAACCAGGGGGAAAAAGCTCCACTAGAGAACAAATAGATACTTACAAACAGGCAAACAATCTAAGAAGTTCATTAAGTGAGAATAATAAAGAAATATTACAACAATCTAAAGAGTACATAAGATGAGAACAGTAGAGTAAATTACAAGCTTACTAAATACAGAAATAACTATTTACACTTCTTAGGATGGTTACAGTGGGAAAATGCTGAAATTTGGATATGTTGAGAATTGTTATGATACAGAGCAGTTGGTAGGCCAGTTGATAAGTTATGTAAAGGTTACACTCTAAGAAGCTTAAGTGAAGACAGTTGAGAGATTTAGAATAAACAGTGTTGGTGCTGCGGGCTATACAGTAACAGTGATGAATGAGATACATAACAGTTGCTGAAGAAATAGATCATTAATTTACAGGTTTTTGCATACTAGAGTAGTAGTAATAATAAGTGATAGAGAAGAAGAGGAGGATGGGACATGAGGGTGGGAGCAGAATGAGAAAGCAAAAGTAAGCAAGGATTCAAGGAGTTTGGATGAGGTAGAAAGTAGTACAGCTGAAAAGATGGATAAGGATAGTGGAGTGAGAGGACAGAGTGGGTGTGCTTTGGAGGGGGTTTGGAGCTAGCTTTTGAAGTTACAAGTTGAGATGTCAAGAAAGTATTGTATGAGAGCTTTTTGGATTCATGTGCAGTGGTTATTTTTCTGATGTCTGTGGTAAGCTTGTTCCAGTTTAGAGCAGGAAAGTAGCTATATACGTTTTGGCCGATGGAGTTTTTGGGCTTAAAGAATTCACGTTGGTGTTGGTTGCAGCTCCTGAGGTTTCTAGCTGGAGTATGCAGAGATACTAGGGAGGAGATGCTAGAGCAGGTAGTGGATTTGTAGAGGATGGAATGCGTAATAGTTGAGAGAGTTGTAGTTGGTGGAACTGTGGGCAGTTTAAAGCAGAGCTTGAGAGACAGTGATATCAGTTAAGTGGTTGGTAAGCAGCAAATCAAGCAATTTTATTGTAGGTGGTTTTGAGTTTGGATGGTAGGGTGGTCTGTAGGTTTATAAGGATTTGTGAACCATAGACTAGACTTGGGAGAAGATAGGCATGAGCTAAAGAGACTCTAGAGTGTTGACTGAGAAACATTTTATTCCTGTAGAGTAGTCCACGATTTTGGTGTTTTTTTATGCAATGGTGGACATGGAGGTCAAATTTGAGTTGATCATCTATGATGGCCCCTAGCAGTTTTGTGTGGGATTCTACACTGATGATGGTGTTATTTTGTGAGGTGACAGAGAAGGTGGGTTTGAGGTAGAAGAGAGACTTTTGAAGAATTAGTAGGTGTTTGGTCATTTTGGGATTCAGGATGAGCTAGTTGTTAGTGAGCCACTTTTCAATGGAGTTGAATGAGTTTTGGGTGAGAGAGTGGAGGGCAGAGAGGTTATCAGACATAGATATGACTGTGGAGTCATCAGCATATTGTATGAGAGTAGAGTGAGGACAGGATGTAGACAGGTGAATAGTGAAGATGTTGAGAAGCAAGGGACCAAGGATAGACCCTTGTGGGACTCCCATCTGGATGTGTAAGAAGAGAAATTGTGTGGGAGAGACATTTTACTGATATTTACCAGTTGGAGAGGTAGCTGGAGAACCAGGAGATGGTTGATGTAGAGAGGTTGAGGACAGAGAGTTTGGAGAGGAAGACAGGGTGGGATACAGTATCAAAGGCTTTTGTGAGGTCAAGAAAGAGTCAGGAGACCAGATTTTTGTATTCCTGGCAAGGAAGACAGAGTGTAAAAGAGATTAGTTATGTAGAGGTACTGTGGTTAGAATGAAATCCATGTTGGGATAGGGTGAGGAGGTTTACAATTAGCAGATAGTTCAAAATGTGCATGTGAACAGATTTTTCTAATATTTTGACAAGGGGGATTGGTCAGCTATAGGGCAGAAGTTTGATAAGTCAATGGAATTACCACTTTTGTGAATATGAATAATGAAGAATTGTTTCCATAGAGAGAGGACTGTGGATTGGGATAGAGAATGGCTTTTGAGTATGGAAATGGGGTAGGTTATGGAGTTTGCCGCAAGTTTAAGAAAGAGTGGAAGTAGATTGTCCGCAAAAGGAGAGCATGGCTTCAGATTTTTGAAAAGGTATTTGATGTAGTTTGCAGGTACAGGTTTTAGGCTAAAGTAGTTTGTGTCTGAGCAGGAGGGGGATTGGTAGAGTTGGAGAAACTCGGTAGATTAGTTTGGTAATAGTATCAATAAAGTAGTAGTTAAGTGTGGTGGCAGATTCAAGAGGAGTGATGTTAGGACATGGATTAGGAGTATTGGGGTTGCCAGGGTGGAGGATTTGATTGATAGTACTGCAGAATTTTTAGGTTTCTTTGTGATGTGCAGTTTGTGGTTTTAGAAAGAATTTTTTTCTTGTCAAGGTTTATTAGTTTTTTGGGGAGGTTGCAAAGTTCGTTGTAGGTTTGGAGGTGGGTAGAGGATTTGGTCTTGGTCCAGACTCTCCAGGATTTGTCTCTTTTGAGAATGAATGTTCATGTGGACTGAGATAGCCAGGGGGAGAAGTGTGATTTAACTCTTGCTTTTTGGAGGGGGTGAGTGAGTTGAGTATACTAAGAAATATATAATTAAAATTAAGAACTGCTTCATCAAGGGGAAGATTAGAGAGTAAAGACCAGTTAATAGAGGACAGCATTTTTCTGAATATACTGGGGTGTGGCATTCTTTGATTGTATGTGGCCTTTGAAGGTGGGGGTGTATCTTTTTACACAAATTGGGGAGTGGTCACTAATGGAGTCAAATAGGGTTTTAGGGTGGTGGTAGAAGTCAGGTTTGGAGACTAATATCCAGTCTATGATAGTAGACCAGTTAGTTGGCTTGTTAAGGTGTGTGGATGTAGTGATGAGTTAAACAAAAAGCATGTAGATCAATGAAAGAGCAGGGTGTTTTAGAGGCTAGAGATAGCCAATTGATATTGACGTCTCCTAAGATAGTCGTTTCAATGATAAAGTTGTGGAAGAGCCATGAGAGGGTTTGTTGTAACAAAGGGATATTGTCACCAAGGATATGCATGTAAATTACTGCTATTGTTAGGGTTTTGTGGTCATTGAGTTTACAATTTGCAGTTAAGAGTTCAACTGGATGGAGGGAAGGGAATGGGTTTAGTACTGGAGGCAAATTAATGTGGTTAGCATACATGATGGAAATGCCTCCACCTTATTATGTCTATCCCATTGAAGAATGTTGTATCTTGGGGATTCTTTGTCAGAAATGTGGGGCTCCAGCCATGTTTCAGGTAAAGTAATTATGTCAGGAGAGTAGAGGGCCATCCAAGCAAGGAGTTCACTAATTTTGTTCATGATGCTTTGAATATTGAGAGGGTAAAGGGTTAGTTGTTTATTAGTGCAGTTTGGGTGATTGGGTGCAATCTGTTTGCTGGTGTTGGAGGGGTTTGGGACCACAGTTGTGATGTATGTCACCAGAGAGAAGAAGGGTATTACAGGGGTAGGGTAGAGTTAGGGATGGTTAGTGTTTAGGGGAGTGGGAGTGTAAGGGAATGTTTTGATTTTGTGTAGGACAGAGTTGGAACAAAGAAATAAGGAGGGGGGATATGGAGGAATAGTGGTGGCTTTGTTTTTTTAGGGATGTTATATGTGGAGGTTGGTAGAAGGTGAAGGGTTTTAATTTTAATATGTGATAGGTAGTGAGGTAGGACAGAAGAAAAAGTAGAGGAGGAAAGAAGGTATGAAGCATATTGAGGTTTAGAGAAGAAAT
Source organism: Protopterus annectens (assembly GCF_019279795.1). Lineage (NCBI taxonomy): Eukaryota > Metazoa > Chordata > Ceratodontiformes > Protopteridae > Protopterus > Protopterus annectens. The sequence continues at coordinate 259,241,311 of NC_056748.1, read as the reverse complement.
ATGGATGAGGGTGTTTTATAGAGGGAGTAAAGGGCTAGATTACAGAAGAGAAGCAAGATTGAGGAGTGCTGTAGCTGGAGGTGGGATTGACTTGGTGAAGATTGTGGGAGGTGTAACGAAGGGGAATTTGATAGGGAGGTGGCATGATTGTTGTTAGGAGGTGGGGATAGAAGAGTGGAGAGAGTTGCTCGGTGAGATTGAAATGTGAGGTGCTAGTATGGGTGTGCAAATAGTGGTTAGCTATAACTGTAATGTAAGTGGGGTGGGTAGGAATGGGGGTAGGATATGGGAGTGGAGTAAGCCTGAGCAAAGAGGACAGAGCTGAGCTTCTAGAAGAACTTCTGCTCAAAAATAAAAAAAATCATACATTTAGCATCAGGAGAATTAAGTAGTTATTGGCAGAGTTGCAGGCATTAATGAAGTAGTTTGTGAAAGTAATGTTCCAGCATGTACACCTGTTTTATATGTAACTAAAACAATGCTGGTGTATGCTTTTCAAATTCATGTCAGGGAGTGCTAAAGGTGAGTACAGCTAGTAAGGATTTAGTTCACTGCTTGTAAACTTAAGTGTTTCTCTCTTAGTACAGTACTGTTGGTTTAGATTTGAGTAGGAAGAAAAAGTAAGTGAATAAGGGGAGAGAGGCAAGAGAAAGATTAAAAAGGTCCAGGTTCCTTTAACTGGAATCTCTAGTGGCATGCTCACCAGTAGCTGAAAGTTATCCTACCAGTCATAAAATAAACAATGTTGTTGTTGTTTGTCTTTTGGCTTTTCCCGGTAAGGGGTCGCCACAGCAGAAGTCCAGTCCGCTAATGATTGGCAGTAGATTTTTACGAAACGTCGAGGTGCCAGCTCGATGCCCAACCTTCAATGAAGGCATGCCCATTTACGCACGCATGTCTTTTGAATGCTACCCAACCATGGGGAGGACATGCAGACTCCACACAGAAGGCACTCCCAAGCCCAGCCGAGAATCGAATGGGAGAACCTCTTGCTGTGAGGTAACAATGCTACTGCCATACCACCACGGCATAGATTTTTTTTAGTCATAAAATAAACAATAGAGGCTGTAAAACCTATATGAAGTTATTTTCTTGTTAAATATTGCAGTAGTGGCTTGCATTATCAGATAGCACGGGACACACCCATTCTTAATGGATTTACAGTGGTGTTTTTGAGGAGGAAACATCAGAGAGAAATTCTTGTCTTTAGGGTAGAGTGTAGAGAAAACAAAAGAAAAGTTAAGAGGATGTTCAAGAGCAAATAGCAAAGGTGAAAGTGGGAGCTTGGGAGATAGTGAAACCAACACTAATGGAATAGAAAGACTCTAAAGTAATTATTAAACTACCACAAATAAAGAAAAAAAAACAAACCACAGTATAAAATATAACTAAAAAAGTCCAAAATATACACTGTGAAGCAATAGGAAACACTTTCAGTCAGCCAAGCTCTTCAGTCCAAGCTGTTTTTATTCTTACAATGTACAAAAACACAGACTGAGTGCTTTCATCCCCTAAACTGGAGGCTTCATCAGAATCTAACTGCACTCCATTGTATAACCTTTATATACTGTTAAAATGAGTGATGTCATCACCCTTCACGATCCTTTAAAAATGCAACTACCTTAATGTTCAAATGAAAAGCACTACAAACTCCTTTTAACACAAGAACATTTTAACAAACATAATTTATAAAAAAGAACTTTTCAAATTCCAAGACATTCATCAAATGTAAACTTAAAAATGTGTTTTGTACTTTGGAAGAATAAAAACAGGTTGGACTGAAGGGTTTGGCTGACTGAAAGTGTTTCCTACTGCTTCACAGTGTATGGTTTGGACTTTTTTAATTATTAAACTATTTTAGTTAAGTATCTAATTAATCAGCAAAACAGCATGAGAAAATTCTATAAATCAGAAAAATGCATCGGAAATTAATGCAGCAATGGAAACATATCCTGGCATAAATGGTGTGGATTAACTTGAATAGCACAATCAAAAACTTTCCTTAGTTAAAAGATGTAGTAGAAGAGAATTCAATATACTCTAGGTAACTAGTGGGTAAACCAGGCTGAAATATTTTATTGTGGCCATTGTTTTTACCACCATCAAACATGTGAGGGGTGTATAACCAAGTGTCTGGAGCTGATGAGAAAATAAAATGGTGAATTATAATGATAGTTTCTTTTAAATCAGGAAGATGAATACAGAAGAGAATGATCAATCATGATTGGCTGTCCCAAAAAAATGTTTGTATAGGTTGGGCAGCCAATGGGTTGACAAAAACCCAGGGCCAAAGAGGCACTTAGTCTACCACTGCTCTTTCCTTATTTCCATCCTGTTGCTTAAGTAGAGAAACAGTTAAGTTAGGACAATAATGGAAAATGTACAGCTATTAAGGTAACAAAGAGTGGCAATTGGGTATTATAACTTAAATAATCTCTGCACAGCTAGTTGGATGTTGAAACCAGTATGGCAGTTACGTTGCTTCCTATCTTACAGGTTTAGGAGACCAGTTACTGAGATGCAAAGGTGTAGGGTAGCAATCATCTTCTTTTTGTCGTTTTATTTGTTTTTAAAACAATAGTTAAACAAATCAATTATACAATTAACAAATAATGATTTACACAGTTCCACAGCTGATCGATAAATCAAAGTTATACATATCAACAACAATTAATATTTTTCAAGCAAGTCATTAAGTTTAAGCCAAGATTTATATGAATGTGTAATATTAGAAGCTCTCATCTTTATAGTATGTGATTTACTACTGCAAACAATTTTTGCCATACTAATAAATTCAACACTAGAGTGGGTAACTTTACTTTTTCAATTTTTAGTAATTACTTTTCTGGCTACAGCAAGAACATACCAAAAAAGAGGCAATTGGGTGTTTGGAATTATGTCAGAAATTAAAGCATTAAATACAATTAAAGATTTAGAAATATTACATCTACCTGACCATAGAGTTTGAATGAATTTCTTAAATTCTTTCCAAAAAAGGGAGATGACTTCATATTCATATACATATACCATATGTGTCCAATAAGATATTATTTTGGAATAACATCTCCAGCATTTAATTCTATTTGATTGATACATAATTGTAATTTTGTTAGGAGTGACAAAAGCTCTGTGTAAGAATTTCCAAGTAAAAGTTTTCCAATATAATGATGATGTGGTTTTATCTATATATTTTAATATTATTTTTTGTATTCCTCATAGACATATTCATTATTTTTTGAGGAATACTTCCAACAGAAATTGTCTAAAGATGTGAAATCTAACTTAAAAATTGTATAACTTTGTGACAAATATGATTTGTTTCTCATTGTATTATTATTTATATTTTTTAAGAATTCCTATAATTTGGCGACAAGTTCTTATCTAGGTTAAATATCTTATTTATCTCTGTGTTCACAAAGTCTCCAAATATTTGTAAAATTAACCAGTTTTCAGAATCTTGATTGTATTTTGATGTGTGTGTGTATGTGTGTGTGTGTGTGTGTGTGTGTGTGTGTGTGTGTGTGTGTGTGTGTGTGTGTGTGTGTGTGTGCCACTTTTTGTAATTTAAAGGAATTAGAAAGAAATAACATATGTTAACATAAGCACAAGAGTGACTATAAAATTTATAAATCAATGCAATTAGTTCAGGTGAGAAATTATACACTAAGTGTTTTAAACAGGTACGACCAATTAACTAAGTCAAAAACCCTATCTAAATTGAGACTAATGACAGAAATGTATTTTTATTTATTTGCATAGTCTACTAATGTATGTATTCTTATTATATAATCCTGTACTTGTCTATTTAAAATAAACCCAGTTTAATCATTGTTAATTAGTTTTATATAAGTAGATTAATTCTGTTAGCTAAAATGGAGATAAACATCTTATAGTCCACATTTCAAAGTGAAATGGGTATGTATGATGAACACTTTGTAGGATCCTTATCTTGTTTTAAAATAGGTGATATAAGAGAATATGTCCATGATGAAGGGACTTCAGCAGTTGTTTTTGTATTCCTCTATAGACCTTATCTAATATTTAACTGCATCACCCACTAGTACTTTATATAGTTCTGGTATAAGACCATCTATTCCTGGCACCTTTTTTTTTTTACTTTTTTATTTGAACTTTTATTTCTGTTATAGTGTATAGTCCACCATTTTTATTTGCTTACTCGTTGTTTTATTATTTATATTCCCCTTGGAAAATTTTCAACTATACCATTATTATCTAGGCTATTTGTAGTATTATTATTTATACTTTCATAAAATGCTTTAAAGCCCTCAAGAATACATTTAATATCTGTTCATCTTGTCTTTTATTATTTATACATGTTATCATTTCTTTGATATGATTTAGTTTAGTCATTTTCTTTGTTCTAAGAACAAGTTTATGCAAGCTTAAAGGGGTTACTGAAGTGCCTAAAGTTTATGTTTTTTTCAGGTTTATTGAAACTTTATGATTAAGAATTTTAACATATTTTGCATTTAATTTTTTAAGTTCAGACTAACTGATAATGTCATTTGGTTTTAGATTTAAGATAATTCAGTAAAGGTGTTTGAAAAAAAATAACTTTAATGTGTCTATTTTGGCTGTAATGTATTAAATTATTTGTCCCATTCTCTTGTTTTACTAATATACCATGTAACTCTTCCATTTAAATAAGGCTTTAGTGAATCCCAAAGGACAGTGTCAGCTACTTCATCACTGATGTTTATTTCTAGTAAATTTTTGTTATCTTTAACATACCAATCCTTGAATCCTTTTATTTTAATAATGTATGCTGGTAATCTCCTGTGATGTATTAAATTGTCAGTTTTTAAAATACTATTAAATATTATATCATTATGGTTTGATAATGGACATGACATTATTGAAACATCTCTAATATGTGATAACAGATTTTTTGAGACAAAAATTTTTGTTTGTGTTCCATGTCTAAATGAATAATGGGTAAATTGAAGGGAGTTTGTTTTCCTTAGCTCATTCATTAGCTTTACAAAACTAATTGTTTGGCTGAAGATGTGATTCTCAGCTTTCTATCTGCAGTGAAATCTTTATCTGATAAAATACAATTAAAATCACCAGCCATTATGGCTTCACCTTTCATGTAATAGGCTATAGTTCCTGAGTATTTTTTGCATTTTTAGCTCTTAACCATAGAATCCAAAAAGAGTTCACCAATGTATATAGTTTTTTGTTCCACTCAATTATAACAATGTTTAACATTCCATGTTTTATCAACATAGGTATCTTTTACTTTAAGCATTACTGGTGAGTTCTTCCATGAAATGAGGGGGCCTTTTCCTTTAGCTCAAAAGCCAGAACCTAAAAAAACTGAATACTCCTTTAATGAAAGTTTATTTACATCTTTATTAAGTAAGTGTGTTTCCTGTAGAAATACTATTTGAGCTTTATTGAATTGCAAGTATTTGAACAGACTCACCCTCTTTACTGAATTATTCAATCCATTAATATTAATAGATATGCATTTAAAATCAGACATTTATAGAAGACAGAGAAAAAAAAACAGGTATAATGAAAGCACACTTATGTACAGAACATATTATATACTTTATATATAACAATATGAAATCTTCAGCTATGGACAAAACTTCTGAAACAAATAAAAAATACCTAATGATATAACCCTAAAACATTCTACCATAGAATAACATACTCCTGGTTAGTTGAAAAAGACAAACTACCACTAAAACTCTCCATTAAACTAACAATGCTTAGCTCATGTGTTTGATTCATATTAATGTCTCATATTTTTACTATGCATTATCTTAAAAAAGACCATCAGTGATTTATTGTGAGTAAGAAAAGTTAAGCAGGTGTTCAGAATCTTCATTATAAGTTGGCCAAACTGAATATCTCTACAATCAACTTTCTCTGTACCTTATATTATCTCCGTGGTCTACTATAGGGAGGAAGTCAGCTATTTATTAGTTTATAGGTCAGATAACTTTATATTTTTTCTATTTTATTTACTGTGTGTAAAGTTGTTCATAGGATCATAGGTTCATAGTTTAATATCAGGCTAATTGTCCTTGTGGGTCATTCCAAGCCCAGTCAATAACCCCATGTGGGAATCACACCCTGCACCATATGTCTATAAGGTGAATACCTTAACCACTATGCCAACCTCCCACCCTTGTAGGCATATTTATATTCTTTAACTATATGCATATTTACTTATTCTGATCCATGAATATGTCTGTATATTATGACTTGTACTATTATTATATTCCTAGGTTTTATATTTTAGTTATAATCCTAGTGTAGAGTATCATATAATAAAACATTTATATTTACCCTTATATATTTCATACTCTTTAATCTAGTACTACAGTTAGAATCAGTCCTATTTTTCCTTAAATGTTATGTCTAATAGCATCTGAACAAGCATCTGAAAAATCTTTCCTTTTAAGACACAGACCTTCCATAATACATTGTTCTGAAATATTAAGTTTTGTTACCATTAAAAAGAGGCTGTAACAGAGAAACACAATCCTTTATTTTTATCAGAAGTGTCATTCTATAGTCTAGTATATAAGCTATCATTTTGGTATACTGCAAGTATTCAGAACTATTTAATAACTGACAGTGGTTTAGAATGCAATTAATTGCCTTTTGCTTATTAACTTCTATTCATTGACATCTTAGTATATGATTCAAAATATTATGATTGTATACTTTTAGACAGAAAGAAATAACCTGGACAGTTCTTAGAATTTTTAGAACTCCTGCAGCATCAAAAAAGTGCTCACGCCTTTAATAAAGCTGCTTCAAGCTGGTCCTCATAACGGGGGCTTGCAAATGAACAGTTTATCAGCTACAATTCACACATAATGCTCACAAGTGAATTCAAGCCACCTCTACATTATGCATCAATTCTTTAAACCCTTCCAAACCACTAAATAACAACAATAGCTATTTCAGAGTATGTTAACCACTAAAAAGCTATTGTATTTAAATAAATAACGTTTAATGATTCAGTAAGCACTATTTGTATGAGATGTTTAATATAAAGCCGACTGTCCTTTTTTAAAGGAGAAATAGCATATAAACTTCCATTAAATGAATGACAGTCATGTATGATCCAGGTTTAACTTGTAAAAGTTTGAATGTTACTCTAATTATTTGATAACATTCCAATAATAACTTTTATATATGTTTGAAACTATATGTTTATACTTTCTTTTTACAATGGCATAGCTTTCCTGGGTGCTACTGCACATCAAGTATGCTATCAGTAGTAAACATTCTGAACTATGTAATAGCTGACAGTGGTTTAGAATGCTATTCACTGTCTTTTGCTTATTATCTAACTTATATTCTTTGACATCTTAGCACATTTTTATTAATTAATTAATTAATGTATTTATTTATTTTATTTATATATTTTTTTACCAGGATAGTCCGACTGGACACCGGGGAAGAAAAGCTCCAGATTACATATATACATAAAATGGGAATAAACAAATAGAACATAATACAGGAATAGCATGCAGTACATAGTAAATAACAGCTCAAATAACATAGTAAAAAAACAACTCAAGTAACAAAGTGAAAACAATATCTCAACTAGCATATATCGGTAAAGAAGAAATCACAGCTAGTAACAGCATGTAGTGCATAGTAAAAGTAATATACATTCATAGGAGTACCCTTTATGTGGTTCATATAGACATCCAACAAAGACTATGATTTCATAGAACAATACATTAAAAGGAATTATTATTGAATTCATAAATCGTAGTTGCTTAAGATATTGAAGGTAGAGAAATTGTAACTAGTTAAGATAGACAGCCAAACATAACTGATTGCAGTCCACAGACAGGGGAAAAAAAGACGTGGACTAGCAAAGTGACTAGAGAGAGTGAAAAATAAAGTAGTGATTATTGGGACCGTAAAGATACAAAAGGGGTTAGTACTGTAGGTGTTATAAATATTAGATTATACAGCAGTAGTTTGCCCTGGGGAGTCACAGGAGCATAACCAGTTGTCCATACAGTGTGCTTTCAACTATTTTTTTAAATTGTGTGGCAGAACTGTTAGAAGTCATGTAGCTAGGTAGAGTATTCCAAGCTTATGATTCAAAATATTATGATCAGTTACTTTTAAGACAGGAAGAAGCAACCTGGACAGTTCTTAGGTTCATAGGTCTATTTGTCCATCAGGTTTTTTTTACTGTTTTTGTCTTTTATTAACCAAACATCTCTTGTTGCATTTCTCTTCAAATAAGTCGATCAGTCCATTTCTTCTATTTTTTCTAGGATTTTATTTTTATGTATAAAGTCCACTGCATCTTCCAAAGTCTTAAAAATCTTGTTTCCTTTAGGAAGGTGAATCCTTATTTTTTGCTGCAAACAAGATTTGTGCTTTAATATTTTTTAGGCGTTTAACAAGTGGCACATATGTGTTTCTCTTTGATATCACTAATGTTGAATAGTCATTGTCAAATCTTATAGAGTTTTCTTTAATTGTAACTGGATAATTAGTCCATGCAGCTTTTAAGACTAAATCCTTATCTTGACTTGAGACAAATCTTGAAATCACTGACCTTGGTGGATGTGCTTTTTAAAGATAAGTTAGAAAGTGATCTATGCACCCTTTTGATAGCAAAGGAAAAAAAAAACTTCTGGCAGGTTCAAAGTTTTAGGCAGCCAGATATTAAGGAATTGAATTATACTGTCTCTCTCTTATTTTTCAGGAATCCCATAAATCCTGATGTTATTCCTGCTAGATATGTTCTCTAAGTCTTCTATTATTTTTCCTGGAATAAGTTGTTTTGTTCCAGAAGAAATTCAGTGCTATTCTAATTTTCAAGTAATCCTCCATCAAAGTCAGACACTGTCTCTGTTATACTTGAGATTTGTGGTGATTGCTGTTTAAGAGATTCACTCAGCACTTCAACTTGCTTTTAACATTCCTCTTTAAAATTGTCCATTCTGCTTTCTAATTTATTTATCTTTATAACAATCTGATGTTACTTAGGTTCATAGGTTCATAGACTTGTACTAGGTTAACTGCCTTTGTGAGC
>NC_056748.1:259199756-259227256 GCF_019279795.1 Protopterus annectens | reverse complement strand
GGAAAATTGTTCTGCACCATACATTTGTTTTATTATTCTGGTAAGGGTCTGAGGTGTATAACATTATTTTAATGTACTCCAGCAAAGTTATTTTGATTATATACCAACATTTTGGGGTCATCATAGTCTGTATCCGTACATGGGTATAATGTATGCAATAGTCACAATATTGCCATAAGTCACCTGTGTAGTTGCACTTGATAACTTACTATTACTCTCCACAAGTAGTGTACCTCAAAGTGCCACACATGCTTAAAACAATAAAACACCGACTAGGAATGAAATAACAAAATGTAGGTCACCGCTAGAAAGAACTGTTTAACTGTAAGTGCTTTTGTTCATCCACATACAATGAACTTCTTCAGACAAATTAAAATCACACATCCCTCCCTCTCTCATTAAATACTCGTCAGCAATCACATGACAACAATCTCATTATATATAAAATAACAATACATATTAATAATATATAAATAATAATGCAGTAGTTAAAAATGTCCTTTAAGTAATACAATAAAATAAATGGGAAAGCATCACAACCAGGCAATCCATTACTTTTGTCACTTGACCTATACTATTAACAAGTGTGCATTTAATAAAATAGTTGTTACCTATCTAGACAAGCTCTTAAGTTTAAGAAAGCAGGCTATAGAACACTGCTCATTCAATCCTGGATAAGAATATGCATTTAATGCAATTTTCCACTATACTTCCTGTCTTTCAAGAATTAAACCTAGAGGTCCACCTCTCAGTCCTATTTTAACATGTTCGGTTACTCAAAATCTAAAATAATGCCCTGGGTTTTTTTGAACATGTTTTGCTAGTGCTTTTGTTTTATTCCCCTGATTTATGCTATATACATGTCCATAAATCCATTCTCTTAATTTATGCTCAGTCTTTCCTACATAAAACCCACTGCATTTTTGACATTTAACTAAATAAGCAACACCTCTTGAGTTACAATCAAATTTATTAGTGTTTTAAATTGATTGTTTCTGACAATCCCAGCCAATGTCTATAAAACTACAATAAGGGCAGGCTTCACATTTGTACATCCCAGGATTACTACTGACAACTTTCTGTTCTCTCTCCAAGATTGTTTTTAAATTAATTACTTTTTTATATACTATTCTAGGGATGTAACTAATTTTATATCTAAAATTATTATCTTCCATTAACACACCAATTTTTGGTTAAAATGTGTCTTATAATTTCAGAATCAATGATATAGGTGGTTATACAACTCACCTCAAACTTGTCCATTCTTTTACTATCCGTTTCCTTTTCTTGCGGTCCTTCTGAGGTAAGTCCTAAGGGGTAAGCACGTCTTAATATAGGGACAAAGTACTCTTCACCCCTGTTTGTCAGTACTTCATTAATCAATTCTTGAATAAAATGTAAGGGGTAGCCTCATTTCAAAAACATTTGTTTCAAATTACTACATTCAAGCAGGAAGTCAACCACCAGAGTAATCATCCTGGCTGGTTGAACTAGCTGCCCCTTTACTACTGATCTCTTTTGATGTAATGGGTGATTCCTGGTGAAATGCAGAAATAAATTAGAATAAGTTTTCTTCCTAAAGTAAGTTCAAATCCCTTATTCTTAACATTATTTCATCAACTGTCAAGTATAGCAATGCTATATTTCATGCTGATTTTAGTCCTAATTTCCAAGTCCCATGCTCTAATGATGCTTCTGAATTTCTTGCAGATCTTAACCTTATTCAACTATTTTTTGAACTATTGCCCAACCTATACTCCAAGTGGTAATCCATTTTTGATCTACTTGTTTGTTTGTCTTTCGGCTTTTTCCCGGTGAGGAGTCGCCACAGTGGAACTCCGGTCCGCTAATGATTGGCAGTAGATTTTTACATACTGGCTTGCCGGGCCTAACGTACAACCTTCAATAAAGGAACTCCCATTCACGCATGTCGCCACACAGAAGACGCTCTAATTGAGAATCGAATGAGCAACGTCTAACTGTGGGGCAACAACGCTACCGCAGCACTAATTACCATAAACCCAGCAATGATTTTGACCATAAATATTTCTCCACCACATGCAGTAATGATTGTTAATTACTGTGCCTTCCCAATTATCAATGAATCTTTTAAACTTCCACCTACTTTAATCTCATTGAGATCCAGACCCACTAATAGGATCACAGGTTCATAGGTGTACACTAGATTAATGACCATGGGAGTCTTTATAAGCCCAGACATGCTTCCTAGATGTATCATGCACGTTTTTGACCCTTAGATATTATTTTTAGGGGTATATGTAAGCTAGGGTATGGTTTATAGACTGCATCTGTCCATTATAAACACAGGTTCTAGTCCTGGGATGAATCTCAGCTTTCCCATCTTCTGGTCCAGGTTATACTTGAATAGAGTTAGAGAAGAACTCTGCTTTACATGGATGAGAAGCCTGTTCTGGAATAGGGGGAATTCTCCTGAGACACACACCTGTCCCCCCAACATGTCCTATGTATGCCACAAGCAAGCTTCAAGTCCTAAGCTTGAGTACTTCTGATGCTATTGGTTTTACAGATGTACAAAAGTTCCACAGTAGCGGGATTCAAGGATGCCTTATATGCAGGCACAGAATTTCTCTCAATAATCTGTAAAAGGGGCTTTGGGGCAATTTGTACAGAACATTTTGTTTACTCGATGTAGTCTTTCTGTGAGGAACTTCTGTGGATGTTCCATTTGTTACATGTGCTTTATCAGGTACATACCAGAGGCGGCATTGTGCTCACTGATGGGTCTTATGAGGGCTGAATACAAAGGAACAATGACCTCTTTGATTATAGATGTCTTGCCTTTGCTTCTAAGTTGAGCAACATAGAATGACTTCCTTACTACCTTAGACACATGTTGGTCAAAGGCCAGGTTACTATCCACGTCACCAAATCCCTGACTACTTGGTCCAGTTTTAGGGGTGTGTAATCAATGATGTAATTTCCTAGGGTAGCCAACATCCCAAAGAATAGTCTTATGCATTTCTTGGAATTGAGTGGCTTTGGCATCAGTCGTCTGTCTGTGTTAGTCCTTCCTGTAGGTTGTTAGTGTTTAGGAGGGATTCTATGACTACTCCTAGCTTGCAGTCATCTGCAAACCTGGTCAGCCAGAGTCTTTGGGCATTGGCTTTGACTTCTGAGAAATAAATGCCAAAAAGGAGAGGGCCCAGCACCTTAACTTCCAAACTTCCAGAGGAAAATGAAATAAAAAAAAAGAAAAATATTTCAAGACCAGCTACAACTGCCACAGTCACGGGAATAATTTTATCTCATCTTGAATATGCTCTGCCCTTCTTATGAGCAACCACCACCAAGAAAACTTACAGTCTAAATGTTATCACAAATAAATATATAATTTTATCTCCAACTACCTATCTAAGGAACACCACCATCTTATTTGCTCCCAATTAACAATTGCAGACGTCTCACCTGCTTCACTTATTTTCAAATTACTTCATCTCAAAACATTCTCTCTGTCAGCAAAATGTCCTAGTAAACCTCCTCCTTCAACATAAGAAGACATTGCCAATGAGGTTTTATCCTGCATCTAACTAAAATACATTGAACCAACTGAATTTTTTTCAAATCTAGCACCAAAATTCTGGGAATTGCTTTCACTCACCTAAAAGACCTTTTTCCTACTTGACAGTTACACCAAAATTCAAGGCACATCTTCTCAAACAAGATATATATCAATGTATTAGGCAGGTTATATCATCTAGTGACTCTTACATTACCATTTAATATCACAAGATCCTCATCTTCCTGTTATGGTTTTTCAGCACTGGATAGCCTTCAATGTGTTTACCCCATTTGTAAATATTTCTTCATCTGCCTTCTTATATCTAAGCCTTCCAGCACCAAGTAGTTCAAGTCACTGAATCTTAGTCATTTTCCTGTATATAACTAGAGAAGTCTCTAAATGAGAATATGGACCTAAGTTATATACTGCACAAGAGTCCTGAATAGATAGTGTAAATAAAATGTTATGGTAAAGCTAGGAGGAAAGGCAGTAATGAGAAACAAGTACTGGAAGTAGAGTTAAGAAGAGTATAACATAAATAAGAAGAAATAATAAATAAATGTAGCATGAAGGATTGGAGTAAAAGTCATCATATAATCATTTGGTAGCATTTATGTCACCTATTGTAAGATGCATAAGGAGAAGGTATGGTAATGGTATCTCTGGTAAGATAAAGTGACAAAAAAATAGAAAGAATTGCAGGAATCAGGAGAATGTTCTACCTAAAGGGTTCAGGGGTATCTACAACTAATGCCATGATGGAAAGTACATCCATCAGTACCTACATGCATACATACATAGATATGTACATAAATAAACAAATATTCATTTTCATTTGTTAGGGTAGAGCCCAAGCCATATAGTTTTCTTTGCAGATTTGGCCAAGGCCCTGGGTTATGAATAAAGCACTAGCAATAAACATAGTATTTATAGATGAGTGGATCGATAAATATAGACTGGCAGCTTATCAATAGCAACACCTCATTTGATTCCATAAGCATATACAGCTTTACACAGTTAACTACGTCAGTTACTAGAGTCCACAAATGTACCGGTAGGCAATCAACCTTAGACTGGATTCTTACCAATAGACCCACCAAAATTAGGATAGCCAATAGTCTTCCAGACAGCCTAAGTTACCATCAACCTACATATGCTCTCAGAAGTTATAATAAGCATACAATTTATAACAGTTTGTAATTCAAAACACTTTGACAAGCACACTTATCAAATCCTTAGCACAATGTAATTGGAAAATACTAAAAGCTGAGCCCTTAGACTCTGCTGTCACGCACTTCAATAAGATATTGCTAAAAATTCTCAATAACCTAGCCCCTCTATGTATCAAAAGGGTCAAATCCATTCCTGTACCATGGTTAAGAAAGGAAACTCAGAAATTAATGCTACAGTGTGACAAAGCCTGGAAACAATGAATCAAAAATAGAACACAAAATATATTTCAACTTTTCAGACAACTTAGGAATGGGACAAAACACCAGATAAAACTTGACAAGAAAACCTATTATAACATCCTCCAAAACAAACATAAAAACAACCAGAAACTCTTCTGGACATCAATAAACAATCTTTTACAACCTGGCCAATCTACCACCTCCAACCCTACTGTCAACAATACTAATGATTCAATTCCCACACAGCTTAGCAACTATCTTATACACTCTATGAGCTTGATTCCAAAAGCTATTTGAGGACAAAGCAGCACAAAAAAGTAAGAATTCAGCACACCAGCTGCAGATACGATTTCAGAAGACATGCTGAAAGCAGTCTGAGTATTTCGCTATTCTGGGTAGGATAATTACACATTCTGTGCACACCCATCTAATTCCAAAACACATTGTGTGCACCTAATGCAACTTAAATGCAACAAAATGCAATGCAGATTCTGTTTCTGAAATCTGAAATCGTCAGTGTATGCTATACGGCAACACAAAGAATGGAAGCTACTACTATGGATTCAGTTGTATTCCATAAGAATACCAGAAAAACAAAAAATAAATTAAAAAAATGAAGCTTGCAGTTAATGAACCACAACAGGCCATAAATGAGGATATGGCTTTCTGCTTTAGAAGACAGCAGCTAGAGTGAGAGCAAAGCTACAACTAAACTACTTATCATACCAAGAAAAATAATTGACAGGTACCGCCTAGACAGGCAGCTGGTCCAGGCTGTCGGCAGCATGTTTGCCCCACACATGTTTTTTATGGACCTCCAAGGGAATCCCATTCCTCTTAAAACCAAGGTGTGTCTCAGCCTGGGTGTACTTGCATCTGGAACATTCCAAGGACACATGGAGGATGCTTTGGCAGTGTCACAGACAGCTGCCAGTCATATCCTAGCAAAATTCCAGGCAGCAATGGATACACTTTCCATCTACCCTCATGGAGTGGAGGACTGTAATGCACCAGTTTTATAACATCGCAAACTTTCCTCATGTACTCAGTACAATAGATTACACACACATCTCTCTCAAGAGCCCAGTATATCCTGAAGCAGACCAATACATAAACAGAAAGGGCTGGCCATCCTTGAACTTCCAGCTTGTGTGTGCAGCAGATGTAACCATAACTAACCTCTTGGAAACACACACAGATGTGTCCATGATGCTGCCATTTGGAGGGAAAGAGGCCTGAGGTCTGCATTCCAGCAACATGAAATATCTGAGACCATTACAGGGTAAGTTCAGGAACCCAGTTAGGATGTAAGGTAAGGATATCCCTCCCAGCAATATCCATGTTGACAACATGTGTTTACTCCCAACAGGTGACTATGGTTATCCATTTGAGCTGAAGCCAATGATCCTGTACTGTGAACCATCCATTCCTGCACAGAGCACACACAACAATCAGAAATACCATAGAGCATGTGTTTGGTGTACTGAAACCTATGTTCAGATGTCTGGACATATCTGAGGGTGCACTACAATATACCCCTAAGGAGGCAGCGTGATAATGGTGTGTGCCACGCTACACAACTTTCTAACTAGAACAAGTGGCAGTCTTCCAGCTGCAGGTGTGGGTGAACTACCCCAAGAAACTCAGATGTCTGAAGATGACATTTCACAGGTATCAAAGGAGGAGCAGAAGGACATAGAGGGTAGGAAACAAGGCATAGGCAAAATAAAGTGCTGTCCCAGGCAACATGGCACTGTCTGACCCACAACTGTAAATCATGACAAGCCACACCTGCAGAAATACTCAGGTCAAACATAAATGTTCAGGTAATACCCCATCACAGCAGCACTGATTGCATCTAATGTCAATTAGTCAATAGATTTACACACTGAGCATCAGACATAAATACATAATCATAATATATAACATTATGAATTTATGCACATCTATCACAATAGGGATCATTAACTCAGGGCACTAATAATACAGGTATGCATACAAACTCATATAGTTTTATCAGTGTATGGCACACAGTAAGGGATACACATCAGTGTACCACATTTGTCTATCCACCATAATAATCTGCAAACAGGTAAACAACTCAGGACATAATTCAGAACTGCTGCTAATATTGCAAGCCAAATATATCACTAGAAAGTAGGGATAAAATAATTTAATAAATGGAATCAGCCATGTTCTTAAAACTGCCAGGCTTCAGTGTCCTCAGACTTGTCAATGAACACAGATGCATACCATTGTCATTATTCCCACATAGGAATCATTATTCTCATGGGGTGTGGATGACACTACCCGACAAAGTGAATCTGTCGTCTATGTTATTCTAATGTAGTCTAAGGCAACAACACTGACAGCTCACATCACAGTCTCATCTGTAACTGTATACTGTACTGCTGCTCTGACCATGTGGATGCTCAGGTCTTCTGTAACTCACATTAAGTATTAAATATTTATTCTGCTGCTTTACTGATAGATAGTGACTAGACCCAGGTGCCATTGCTGCTTGTAGTATCGGGGTGCTGCTCTCAGTCGGCTGACTGCTGTTGTTTTTGCAGTTGTATTTGCCCACCAATATATGCCTAGGCCCACACTAGTACTGCATGTAAAATGCAGTTTAGTACCTAATTTAGTTGCATTGAGTAACCCCACCACTGTTTGTATCTGATCCTATCTAAAATTGTCCTACCCTACTGAATGTGCACGCTTACAGCTTGTAGCCAGTTCTGTACAGCTCATCCAGTCAAGTGCACCATAGCTGTTATCTGATATAAATAGTGACACAGATGTACTAATTTTCCACTGTGCTGTATACCTTTTACTATTGTACCTTAATGCACTGTTGCTTTGTGTGATTTAAAAGCACAAAAAGGTCTTGATATTAACAATACTTGTGCCATGCACTATTTATTGTGTATACCTTTATACAGCGCAACACATTCATTCAAGGGCAAAGGAACCTTTATCTCAAACTATGAAGTGACTACGCTCTACAACTCATTGCCACAATTAATGATATGACTAAGTTCTATTTATTTATTGCTACAAAACGTAGAGCACATACCTTTACCTGGTCTGGTCACTGCTAGCCTACATTATATCTTGTCTAACAATGTCATCTAGTGGCTTGAAAGGCACAAATAGTGCATTTTATTCAACTGCAGCTTTAATATTAAGTAATTTACTGTAATGTACTTTCTCTAGTCAACCCCCTTAGCGGTGATAAATATACTGCAAACCACCTATAGCTCTACCCTCCACCTAATATTTACAGTTTTTTAAACTGTACTACAGCTCATTGTTATCTTTTTCTTTACATTTTAACAACCCCACCTAACTCTGACATCTCTCCTTTTCTTGTGAATACAGAGTGGACTAGAACAACCACACCAGGTCCCAAGTTCCAATTCAACCTCCTGTTTTTCCAGCCTATGAACAAGCGACCTCTCAAGCTCCTAATTTCAAGCTAAAAAAGGTTAATTTTCAATGTACTTAATGTTAACACTCCACCAGGGTTAGCAGTGGCAAAGTGATTTCTAGATGAAGCCTCTTTCCACCCCCCCCCATTGTGACTCCCACTATAGCCTCCTAACTACTCGCTCCCTATTTGCCTCCAACTCACTCCAGTACTCTTGGACTTTAACAGTCTGACCTCTTCTTCTTGACCAACTGGAAAGTTTCCTACAGTCAACAAGCCTCTGGCAAGACTACCCTTTACATTGTTTGAATACCAGCCCATCTCTGTTCCCTCCATAAAGCACAGTCTTCTGCCAAAAGTTTATAGATTCTCTCTGTAAGTCACCAACCTGTATGGCTTGGTGTAGCCCCATTCAGTTTGCCCTCGCTAACGCTCAGGCTCACTCTACTCCCCTACCCTGCCCCAATTCCACAAACACCCCCACTACTCATAGCTTTATCCTCACTCCACATCACTTGACTTGCCTGCCATACCCACCACCCAATCACAGAAAAAAACCTACAACTATTAGCCACACCCAGATTCCACTAAACTACCACCCCCTCTTCTCCAACCAAACAATTACTAAACACACTCTTCTACTCAACTAAACCAACTATTCGCATACCCCTTCTCTCCTCCCCCACCCACATCCCCACACTACACAGACCAAACTGACACCAAAACACCAATCCTCCACTCCCACTCCCATACCATCCCCATCCTTCTGCTTTCCCTAACCACATGTCTCTACATAATTACCATTAGTGTCACTTACCACCACCCACTCATCAATATGCACTGGAACAAATCTCCAACCTTTCCTCAAACCATAAGTAACCCTTACATACTTACAAACACACATCCAGTCACCAATCACCCTTTCCTCTTTCAACTAAACTCCCCAATCTATTACACCTCACAAACCAAAAAAACACCCAACCTCAAACATCACTTCTTAATGGTACTCTACCTTAAAACTATTGCCAACATTGCAGCCCAACTACTACTGGGAGGGGACATCCACCACAACCCTAGTCCAACAACTAGCTCCAGTGGCACACCCAACCCCAACCCCCCTTTCAAGCACAAACCCACCGAAATGCTTATACTGAACCTAAACATTCGTAGTATCTTGACCAAAACAGAAGAGTTACATTCAGGTATCTCTCTATACAACCCATATATAATGGTCATCACAGAAACATGGCTTAAACCTCATATTAAAAACAACACTATAACCCTACCTGACTATAACATATTAATAGTAGACAGACCACAAAGAAGAGAAGGTGGCATCGCCCTTCTTTACAAATCCAACTTAAATGTCCAACTTCTTCAAAAAGAAACCCCATATTTCGACAATGCTAAGACCCTTTTCACCAAACTCCTACTAAACAAGCACAAACAACTAAACTTACTCCGTATCTATATTCCACCAGGAAACAACTTTAATACCCTAGAATCTATACTCCACTGGGCATCCCACTCCCTCTCCCAGGAAACTATAGTCCTAGGTGACACCAACATTGACTGGAAAAGAATACACTCACCAACAGCCACTAACCACATAAACCTGTATAACTTCACTCAACTCATACACTCACCCACAAGAATAGACAAGACTACAAAAAGGGAATCCATCTTGGATTGGATCCTCACTAATCAACCCAACACTGCCCACCAATGTGGGACACTGTCTGACTACCTCAGTGACCAAAATCCAGCTTTTCTCCTTTGGCACAAACTTAGATATACCAACCCACCATCCCTGCTACAAACCTGCTCCCAAAAAAACTTCCCCTCAGGGCAATTCTCAGAAACACTAAAATCCTGCAACTGGGCCCCCCTAAAAACCCTCCCTCTGGATAATACAGTAGAATACTTTAATTCCACATTCCTAGAGATTCTAAACCAATTAGCCCCACCCAAAACAATTAGGGTATGCAGCAACCCTGCCCCTTGGATAGAGAAAACAACAAAGATCTTATTTAAGGATAGGGACAAAGCCTGGAAAATCTGGCAACAACAAAAAACACCCAAAACTAGGCAATCCTTTTCTGAACCTAGAAATAAAGCAAAAAAGCAGGTAAAGTCAGACAAACAAAGCCACTATATTTCTTTACAAAGGAAAGATAGCAACAACCCACAAAAATTATGGGTTGCAGTGAACAACATCCTCCAGCCCAGAAAAGCCACTACACCACCACCAAACATTGAAGGCATTGACCCTAGCATATCCTCAAACTTCAATAACTATTTTACCTCCTCCATACAGAAACTAGTGAATGATCTGTCACCCACAATCCAACCACAATCCCCAAAATGCCAAACTAGCTCCTCCCTTTTCACTCAAACCAGTACCAACATCAACCATCCAATAACTCTTAACCAAACTCAAACCAACCACCCTCACTGCCAACCATCTACCAGCCAAATATCTCCAAATTGCATCCAAGGCCATTGTCTACCCCTATCTCCCTACTTATCAATACGTCCATTTCTATGCACCATTCCATCCTTGTGGAAAACCTTGTATATCATCCCCCTCCACAAGGGAAGCCCCTCTATTGACCTCTCCAACTACCACCCATTGCAATCCTATCACCCTTATCTAAGATCCGATAAAAATTTATCCAAAACCAACTCCTCACCCCCTACTAACCAACAATGTAATATCTAAAACCCAACATGGATTCAAACCATCACATAGCATTAACACTGCCCAAATTAACTTCTCCAATACCATAAACTCGCATAGGAATCAAGGGAAACTGGTTTCTGCCCCCTTCCTAGATGTATCCAAGGCATTCAACACAGTTTCCCATAACCTGGCTCTCTGAGCTAAATCTTGATAACCCCTCCCTGCAATCATTCAACAATCACCTAAGCAACTGCTTGCAGTCTGTCAAATGGGCCAAATCCCTATCCCCCTCACTCCCCGTCACATATGGTGTCTTTCAAAGCTCAATCCTAGGCCCCCTTCTCTTTAACATATTTACAAACAATCTTCACCTAGCAATAAGTAAACCTAATATTGTTCAATATGCAGACGATACAACCCTAATCTGCTCAGCATCCAACATCCATCTACTACAAAGTAAAGCCCAAAAATCCTTCACTGAGATATAAAACTGGCTAAAAAACCACCAACTGATATTAAACCCCCCAAAAAACACAGCTAATGCTATTCCAACCAACTAAACACTGTGACCCCACCTTCACTATCCTCTCAGCCAAAAGCACCCTCATCACCCCAGTAGCTGAGGCTAAACTACTAGGTGTCACTATTGACCAACAACTTAAATAAAATAAACACATATCCCAAACCATCTTTAAAGTCCATAAAAAGTTAGGATGCCTATATTGTAGCAAACAATTCCTTACCCCCAAGTCTAGGACTGCCATAGCCAAAACTCATCTCTTATCAACACTGCTCTATGCCTGCCCATTTCTAACCAAAATCAATAAGACTGACCTGAACAAACTCTCCACTTGGTACAATAAAATAGCTAGATTCACTGCCAATGCTAAATCACACTCTCACCACTGTCAAACTCTATAAGCTACACTGGTTAGAATTGCCAAACCTACTACGCTACCACCAACTCAGCATCGCTCACCAAATTCTATACCAACCAGCGAGAACCCCTGCCTTAGCTGGCATAGTAAACTTCCACAACTCCAACAGGGAACTACGATCAAGTAACAAATCCTTGACTGAAGTCAATCCATGCAAGAACAGCTCTGGAGAAGCCCTATTCTCCCATGAGGTTGCAAAAGCATGGAACACCTTCCCACCTGATCTCAGGATACAGAATCATGCAACCACATTTAAGGACCTCCTTAAAACCCACCTCTATGTTAACCCTCTTTGCAATTGCAAAGACCCCCCCTCCCCCGAATTCCCACCGGACTATAGGCCATCAAACCCCTGAAGCCTCCAGTGCTTACATTATACTACCACATATGTGTATTGTACATTTTGTAAATATTGTAAATATGTACCTACTTCTAGGTACCTCATGTTTATATATTGTACTATTACTGTGAGACTTAGGATCTCATGAATGGATCATGAGTTTGTTCTTGCATTTAACTGTAAATATTGCAAATATGTTTCTACTTCTGGGTACCTTAGGTTCAATATTGTACTATCACTGTAAGATTTGTGATCTCCTGACTATATTATGAGTCTGTTTTCCATTTAATTGTTTTTTGCCTCACATGTTAGCAGTTTTACCACTTGTTATTAACCTATGTATTTCACCTTGTAACTTATCGGAGCTTTTCTCCCCAGGACTCTGCTGAAAATGGACAACTGGTGTCCAGTTGGATTTTATCCTGGTAAAACAAATGTTAAATAAAATAAAATAAATCTGCCCCTACATGCATGGAAAGACTTGGCCCATATTACTCCACAGAGCAGACTGATGGGGTGATACTGTCATGTGGAGTGAAGCAGAATGATTGTGCATTAACTGTCTGGTTCTGACTCCCAAACCCAGAGCAGATAGGTCATCTACAAAAGTGTGTGCACATTGGAGCATACACATTAATGACTGATGGACAATGCTGATTCTGTTGAGAGGAGAGTCTGCATCTTACAAGTGGCAATCAGCTAATCAGTCAGGGCACGCAGAACCCTACTTGTACTACGGCACTGCTGTGGTACTATAGAGTGCAGGGATTCTACTGACTATGCCACAGATAACATAATTTTATTCTGTGCAGCCAGTGATACCATTACCTTACCGTGTCTGCACTGCTGTCCTTCAGGAAACACACCCAGCTGGTATGCAGCATGATCCATGGCACTAGCAAGTGCACTGATGTCAGATCCATGACATTGATGGCACTGTTTATTTGCTTGTAGGAGTAGGTAGACACCCTCTGACACCTGCCCATTCACACCAGCTGCATACATGTCTACTGTGACAGGCAGTTGTGGGGAACTGTCAACATCAGCAGCAGTCTCAATGTGGATCTGTTATTTAGAGGTCTCTTTCTGTCCACCATCTGATGTCCCATCATTGTCAGAATGGCTGGAAAAGTTTCCCTCCACATCTGTGGCTACTGCTGCATCTAGATGACTGTCAACAACTTTCGCTGAACTGTATCACCATGTCACTGTGCCAGGGGCACATCAGATTCTGCATCATGATCACTGGACAGGCTAATGGAGGATATAGGTAGTTGATGTGGTAGAAGAAGAGAGAAATGACACAGATCAGGAACATGTGCTTACATAACATGTTGTATGTCATTAAAGACATATGACACATACATCTCATTGCAATGTTACAGATCATACTGACTTATCATTGAATCTTAGAATCTACATAACAGGGAGTTGACAGATTACATATCCAACATACATGACAGATGTGATGAATGCAGCCATAACACACACCTGACAAGTCCTTGTGGGAAGACAGTGTGGTTGAAGAGGGATGAATTCCAACTACTGTAGAGTAACAAAAGAGTCATTACCAGCATGAACCATTCAAGCAGTGTTAAAACATAGACATACCACTTGTTTGTGCACTTGATGATGATATAGTCTGCCCTATGAATTGGTAGAATGATGAAGTATTAATGTAAAACAACAACAGGAGTAAAAGGAATAAAATATATGAATAATAGGTACTAGCATACCACTGACAGACTCCTGCTGTTGTGAGTTGGTATGTTGTAGTTCCTGCAGTGGTAATGTAGAGAGAAAGACAACACAGTCATGTACTCAGGCAACAAAATGCTGACAGCATAACATAGATGATGCAGTAACAGGGGCTGTGGATACTCACTTGATGGACATTGCTCCGTTTGGCCAGATGTCCCTGTACAGAAAACCAGTGACATTAATATCATGTATCACAGGTCTACTATGCATTGCTGCAACCAATGAACCTGCTGTAGTAATATACCTGGTCTATCTGTGCTTGCACCTGCATGGCTTGGGCTCCCAGTGGATGTACCTGTAGTGTACAATGTTAGGGGAAATATCAATATGACAGTAAACAGCAGTTCCATGACATAAAGCTGAGGCAATAACAGGTAGTGGTCACAGTAACACTGTATGGAGATGCTCACCTGACATTCTCTGGTGTTGTGCAGAAACATATGGACCTGTGAACATTAATGAAGGCAGTGTTACATATGTAGGTTGCACTGTTCTGTCCATAATGCAGTTGTATGATTACATGCCATTATACTTACATCCATCATTATCATCCTGTTTGGATTTGTGTGCATGATTCACATTCTCTGCTATAAATCTAAAATAAAAATGCATGAATATGTATGCAATAGCAAAATGTGATGAATTACTCTATATTCATACATGTCATGCAAAGGAAGACATTCATGTTTGGCCTGCAACTTCAGCTTCTATCCAACACCCAGATATACATCACTCTGCACTCACTGAATGCATAAAGTCAAAAAGTATTATCTCATCAAAGGGGGTCAGTGGTGGGCCACCACTAGTGATATCCCTTGATCTTTCATACCATTTTATCCTGTTGGCTGTATGGATGATCATGTCACAGCATCACCAGCAACAGGCCTCACTGGATCTATTGTGATGTCCAACCACATTAATCATGTTGATGATGTCAGCTCAGACTTTATTACTCCATGCTATATTCACTGCCTATCAAAGGAATCTCCATCCATGTTGTCGCAGGGCATCTATCATAATGTAATTTTCCTGTGGTTAGAAATTGTCACCTCTAGGTCTGTTTGCCATCTGAAAGAGAGTGATATGTACATATCCATATACATGTGAGGGCTCAATTATGCAGATGATTATGTGGCTAGCTTATGCCACTGTAAACAGTATACATTCCTGTAAAATGCAAAAGTCTAAGAAACACTCACTGTGACATACAGTGATGTGACATATATAAACGTACCACAAAACCACAAAATGTCCAGACAGCTCTCCACCAAGTAAACCAAGAACAATATAAACGTATTACAATGCCTGCATACATAACAGCTGTAAAATCAACATAATTTGTGATATCTGTAGAGACTGTCTGTGGGATCCAAACTCCTTACATCACATGTTCATTGAATGGAAGGCCAAACACAATAACATCATGCCATAGGAGTTTTCCCACATTTTGCTTTAAAGTAATGCACAAATGATCAATTGAATGGCTTACGGAAAGTAGTGGAAAACCTCAGTGTCCATAAGTATGCCACAGAGAGTACTGATTGTTCTTCTATTGAACCATTAGTTGTAAGACTTGTGTTAAAAACCATCAATGAATAAATATCTGTAACAGCAGAAGAATATAGTACATATGGATACAGTTGGAATCCATAGGTTTCCATACATACATACAAAACAGCGTATATGGAGTCATCCACAAGATATAAGGATAATCCATAAATTCATGTTCATGTACTTTTTACTTTTGCAATGTAAATCTGTCAATACAACTGCATGTGGGAAATTAATGCATGTCCTTAATGCAGATGGCAACATCTGTATGCAAACAGGTAAATCAAACAGCACTCCAGTAAGATACAAGCATTTGTCTTAATGCACACATTTCCAATAAAAATAAATCTAAGTAGATACATCTGAGAAAGAGTAATGTCAACAGAGGTAATATTTACCAAAACAGAAATGCTAGAAGGTGCCAATTTACCTTATCAATTACCTATGATTCAGGTATAACTGAAAGTAAGAGCATCTAATGTGCATTCATCCTATAAGTACAATTTGTGCTATACATAATTAGTGAGGTTTATTAAAATTCCAGGTTTTGGAATTGCATTTGCACACTCCTGTATACGTTTTATTAAAATCTGGTGCAATAACCAACAGTTCAGCACAATGGGAAAGTGCTCTGTCCAAGTACCCAGTAGGTATGGATAAACATTACTATGTGTAGTACATGCCCATTATCTTCCAATGATCTGATAACATGACATAAGTACCACTTTTAAATATTGATTTTGATACATTTACAGATCAGACCATTACTACCTGCAAACTGTATGGGACCACAGTGATAATTTTACTAATTTTATTACATTACATTGGAGTATCAACATTATCAAGATGGCTATTTCCAGGAAGCTTTGACATATCCGAGTGACCAAATGGACAGAGGAGGAGACTACTCAGAAGCTGACCACCTATAGTAGCGAGAAGTATAGGATAAGAGCCAGGCCAAGGAATTTCATTATAGTCAGCATTTGGAACCAGGTTATGAGGAAGCATCAATGACATATGGGTATTTACCACACAGAAGTTCAGGTTTGCCACTGCTATGACGACTTGCATCAGAAGGATGAGAAGCAGCTTCACTGGAGGGTCACTGAAGTGCAGCGACAACCCAGTGGATGCCTACTGTAGTGTCACAATCCTATGTATACCTGACCATTCCTATGCAATTTAGAGATATACCTGTGTCACAAATATATTGCATATATGGGTTTTATACCCATTAAGTAGTTGTTCTGACAATTAACTCATCTGGATAATTCAGAAGATGTGGTGACTGCTCTCCATGTAAGTATGGGCTCTATTCCAATTATGTTAATTTATTTACTAATGTTTAAAAAATAACTACTACTAAACATTATAGATGTACATCTGTCCTCCAAGTACTTTTGTCCTCCAACATATAACAGCATAATTTCAAACATCCGCTATAGTCATGTATCACTGATGCCTGTAGTATCTAGGCCACAGATGACTATGCATTTAGCAGTTATCTCTTATACTACAAAAGTATCACCTACTCTTCCTGTGTATGTGTGAATTGTAACTCATAAAGAACTTCTTTACTTCTTTCATCTTAATGAAATGAACATTCTTATTACAGTCCTGTTTGTTTACATGAAGAGTAATGCCTGTCGGACTCATTGCACATATGTTTTCAGTTATGTATTTATAGCTGTAGGAAGTAGAGAGATGGAACCAAGAAAAAGCCTGCAAAAATTAACTCACCAAATATTTAATGTGTCCAATATGTGGTATGACTTGATACCTACTGTCAATGCATGTCGATATTCCACTGTATTCTCAGTGTTAAGACTACACTTTGCTTATATCTACTTCATGGCATCACAGTGCCTTTTGTATACCACCTTGAAGGAATTATCCACTTTGATATAACCATGTTTTCAATATTAAAGGAAACCATGTTTTCAAAAGTTAAGAACCCAAGAATATAAATATAAGTATGAGTAAAGAGACTTGTAGATTGGAGAATAAAATACTTGAAATTTATTCAAAAACACAAAGGTAGGTAAGCGCTTTCGAGGCAATCCTCTTCATCAGACCTTCGCTAGAGACTGCTTACACCTGTTGCCCTTAGGCTTTCGGATACTGGCCAAGGCTCTTGCCACCCTCATAGTGCCTTTCTTAGGCAAGGCTCAAAAGACAAACCCACTGCCGTAAATAGCAAAAGTAACAAAAAAACAGGGTAATGCTACTCAGTGCCAGAAGTCTAAACCTCAAAATGACTCGAGGCACTCCTCAGTATGGAGAAAAACTGATATATGTGCAGTAACAGAAACCTGGTTTAAGGCTCCAGAGAGCATCCCAGCAATGCCAGGCTACAACTCATACCATACATTTTGGCCACAGAATCCAAATCAAAATACAAAAGGCGGGGGCGTATCCATATTCATCAATGATACCCACACCTCCAGGTTAGTGGCACAGCATGATGCTTCAGAGATCATACACGTGCAACTAACAACAGGCAAAACTGCAATTCAAATTATAGCTTGCTACAGATCATCCACCATGACCCAGGACCCTCAGTCTGCTTTTCTGGAAACACTGGGAAACATAAAGGTCCTACCAAACACCCTAATATTGGGTGATTTCAATTACCCAAACATTAACTGGGAGAACTACTCAAGTACTAACTCCCTTGCCCAACATTTCCTAGAATTTAAAAACTCAAATGCCCTGGTTCAACTGGTCAACACTCCCACCAGAGGTAACAACATATTGGACCTGGTCATCACCAACATGGGCGACCAGTGTTCCACACCGGAGGTCAACCCCTTGCTGGTTAGATCTGACCATAAACAAATCACTTTGGATATCCACATTCCACCCCCACCCCCGGACAAGGAAACCACCATGAAAAACTTTTCAAAAGCAAACTTCACATTACTTAAGACCGATGTGGAAAGTTTCAAAACCCCCATGATGAAGGACAACGCTGTCCAAGCTGCAAAATCCTGTACTAATGCATTCTACGGGCACCTACAAGAATGCATGGATCGTGCTATCTCAAGCAAAACCAAGACTCACTCCTCCAAGAAAAGGAAAACAGTCTGGTGGACTCCTGCCATAAACAAGCTATACAATAGAAGGAGGAAACTAGTACAGAAAAGAGTAAAATCCCAAGAAGGGAAGATATCCTTAATCAGTATCAGCAAGAAATATGATCCCTCATAAAATCATCCAAGGCGAGCTTTGAAAAAAATATTGCCAAGGACTCTAAAGATAACCACAAGGCATCATTTTTTAGCTATGTCAGGAATCTAAGTGGCAATGCTCAGATCTGCTCAGAGTTAGTGCAGAATGGCACAAAATACACTGAACCGTCTGATATCACCAACATCCTGGCAGACAGGTTCAGTGCAGACTTCACCCTTTCTCACCCCCAAAAGGGCCCATAACCATACCAGAAGAATGTATAGTCCCTGAAACCACAGACACTAAGGTTAAAACAGCCCTCTCCAAAGCCAAAAACACAGCATCAATGGGACCTAACCTCTCTCCTAAACACACTGTTCAAACTCAGCCTCTCCACAGGCTATGTACCCATAGAGTGGTGCACAGCAATGGTTATTCCATTCCACAAAGGTGGAGCCACAACAGACCCCAGAAACTATTGCCTTATAAGCCTGACTAGCTTGGTCTGCAAGGCTATGGAGTGCATCATCATGGAACTCATTAACAGACTCATTGAGAACCTCCAAACACTGGACCCTACCCAGTTCAGCTTTGTTAAGGGCAGATCATGTCTCCTAACCCTGGTGGACTTTTTTGAGACAGTTACCAAGGCTATAGACAAGGGAAAGGTGGTACACACAGCCTACCTAGACCTTACTAAGGCCTTTGACACCATTCCCCATTCTGGTATTATAGACAAGCTCACCAGCCTGAACATAAACCACTACATCACAAGATGGGTTGCCAACTGGCTCACGGACAGAATCCACATGGTGAGAGTTGCGGGAGCTAGGTCCAACTCTAAACCAGTTACAAGTGGTGTTCCCCAGGGCTCTGTCCTAGGACCCCTCCTGTTTGACATATACTTCTCAGAGGTACAGGCAAGCACAGGAGGACTATGGCTGATCAAGTTCGCAGATGACTGCAAACTAAGGGCTATAACTGACACACTGGCTGACACAGACATCCTCCAAAAGGGTCTCACTGAGACGGATACCTGGTGTCAAAATCATGGCCTCAAGCTAAATGCCAAAAAGTGCATAGTCATCCCCTTTGGAAAAAACAAAGTACCCACAAACTACCACATAGGTGGTAGTCCCCTAAATATTGAAGATGTAATAAGGGATCTGGGGACCCAAGTAGACAGTAATCTCACCTTTGGTAATCACATTTCCAAAGTGGTTAGAAAATCCTTCTACGTGGCCCACCTAATCACAAAAGGGTTCGCATCCAGATCAAAAGAGGTCATTGTGCCCCTCTACTCATCACTCATCAGACCCATCATAGAGTACAATGCCCCATTTGGGATGTACCTTACAAGACACTGCAACAGCTGGAAAGACCACAGAAGTACCTCATCAAGAGGATCACTGGCCTCAAACAGATGCCCTATGCAGCTTGACTGAAGAAACTCCAGCTGTACTCAGTTGCATACCGCCTACTCAGAGGTGATCTCTGCCTGACATACAAGGCCATGTCCAACCCAGAATTGATGGACATGCTCCACCTAAAGAAAACCTTATCCCCTTGAGCCACACGCTCTAAGGATCTAAACTGCACCACAACAATAAATAGGACATGCTGGAGGGATAGATTCCTATCACAGAGACTTCCCATGCTTTGGAACAAGATTCCAATCTATATTAGGCAGAGCTCCTCGCTAACACTCTCCAAAAGAAACCTTGACGAGTGGATGGGAAACAGAAGGTTTACCCCAAGGGTCACTTCAGTGGCTCTACTGGACAGAGGCACTGGGAATTAATCTAAGGGAGCGGCAAATGCCAACACATTCTGGCAAGGCTTATAAATGCCTTTGGGCAGATAGCCTAGTACCTACCTATGAACCTATAATCAGCAAGCATCAGCAGAATATTTGCATTTTGAAGGCCACCAAATTGCTAAGAACTATAGGGAGGTCATACATACAGTTGTAGACATACAATACTATTTGTACAACATATACTAAATTATCATGTTTAACAGGCTGGGATTGTGTATTTGATTGAGCATTATAACTATTCATTACTGTTGTATTCCTTATATTGATGTAGAGTCAGCCAATTACCATGCTGCCTGGGTAAGATGTTTGTCATATGGCTTGCCTAGCTTCCACAATATTGTCATCTCACTTTGTTTTCACTTTAACAGTGTCACTTGGTAGCTGATCATATGACTCATTACATGCAGAGAATACAATTTACATTTACACACAGACATAACTGCTCAGGGAACATACAAGGAAAAAGAATGAAAATAATGACATGCTCTCAGACACTCAGCTGAGGCAGACAACATTATTAAACACTGCAGGTCTCAATAATAATGTTATCTTAATGTTTACCAGCTTTTATTTTGTCAAATTTCAGTTATGTTAATATAGCATGAGGCAGTGTTGGCCATGACTCCATTCAAATGGCAGGATATGTTACATTTGCTTTCTTTGCATATGCTTGCCATGCTTTATGCAAGCCAACAGGGGAATGTTTGGGTGATGTCATGATTTCCACTGGTAAGCTGTGTTATGCACGTCATTGCACACTCTGGATAGAACTGCTCACATTGGTGAGGGATACAATCTCCATGACATGTTCTTTTATTTCATCTTCATATTTAGATAATATATTTTGCATTATGAACCAGTTAATAGCAGCAATTGTGTTGATTATAGTTGTGCAACTTGATAAGGTGTTCACCATTTCAAATTGAACTGTTTTTTAAATAAGAACTTTGCTGTATTCTACTACTCCGTCAGATTCATATTTGTATTTGCAAAACTCAGATGTGGATTTGAAGTTATTTAATGTATGTTAAATTGTAGATGAGCACATCAGTTTCAAGTTAAAGTCAGCTATGATCTTCATGGAAATGTGCTGCATCATAGACATTTGCTTTTTTTATTGTTATGGATTTGACTACTAACATATATCACATATGGTAGTATACTGGGCTATGGTCCTAACATATTTTAACATTTCATGAGAACTATTTTCTACATGTTTATTGTGTTACAGTGTTTATGTTATACAGACATATAGTGTCATGTACGCATATGTAATTTTTGTACTATGTAGTGATTTATCTTGAAAGAGCTTTGGACCCATGGATAATCTCCTATCAGACATAGATGATGAGTACATACCAGGCTGCTGACAAAGTCCTCAGTTGATGATGATGATAATAACGATCATGACAAGGAAGCTGGATTTGCCCCTGCATAAGTCATCATGACTGCTGCACCCCAGAAGAGACAACACCAGGAAGAGCAGAGAGACAATTATCAGGCAGAGATCCAGGAGTTTGTGACTAATGTGTTTTGAACTCAAATGAGGGCTATAATGGGAATTTTTTTCCAGGATATAGAATGGGCTATGTGCAACTCATTCAGGGAGATAGCCCAGGAGCTCATTTGTGAGTCTCATACCCATCAGGTCCATAAGTATTGTCTGTGTGCTTCATTTGTGTTATGCTGCTGACATGCTGATTGTCCTATAATTGATTGGACTGTATACGCAGTCTTGTGCATTCACACCATGTAGCTGTCATGCGTATATGTTACATGTGCACACATACCATGCAGATATCATCATGCAACATTTAATTATGTTACATGTTCCTCCAACATTCAGATGTCCATGCATTGTGGCTGTTAACCCACATCTGCTCCTGCAACAATTACCCTTTGAACATGTGTTTTACTGAGGTGAAACTGTCAGTCAATGGATGTTGTCTGTAGTCCAGCACTACCACTGTGGTATGATTAAGATGTGTGTATTGCCATACCATGTATGTGAAATAGAAGGGCATGTAATTTTCATGTTTCAGATGACAGTTGTCATGCTGTCCCACTGGCATGGTGTGTTGTTGTGTGTCATGTTTTGGCAATGCTGATGCCAGGTGGGGTCATATAAGGGTATGTCATACCTATGGGCAGTTCTCCTTTTCTGACTACATCATAGGATCATAGGATGTTGCTAGGTTAACAGCCTCAGGACCCTTATAGGCATCTTTAAGTTCAATCCATGTTCCCAAGGGTGTCTGGTTCAAATCAGTACCTATTTCCTCTGTCCAAGAGGGTCACAGGTGGAATCTCAGGGTGAATTTCAAATGCAATTTAACATTAATGTATATGCTGTGGTAAGGATAAGTTTTTCATTAACAGTACATTATGCCTTGTTTACTCTGTGTTGCATTTCCATATCCTTTCCTTATTCACATAAGTTCACACCTTCTGGCAATATTTGTACACAGTAATGGATGAATGGATGATTGCACATGTCTCTGCACATAGTTCAATCCATGCTGAAACACCATTGTATCCTGAACATGTGAGCATTCACTGACTTATCACTGATATGCTGTAGTGATGCTTACAGGAGTGTCCTCTGTGCAGTAATGATCAGGGTGTATGACATACACCTGCAGTTGTTTACCATCACCATGACATGATATGCGTATGTGACTGAAATTTTTAGATTGCTTATATAAGCCTGCTGATGTTACACAATTGCTCATTACTGTGTATGTTTGATTTATACATACTTATTTTGGTGGATATCAGCAATACAGTCTGCCCATGTGACAGACATTTGTCATTTGTTTAAATGCATTTTAGGTTGGCTTTGACAGGGTCTATATTATATAGTCCAAGTTTCAAAACTTCGAACCTCACATGAGCGAACTTATATGAGCGAAGTTCAAAACATCGACTATATAATAAAATTAAATAAAAGCTTACCTTACCGTTCTGAGCCCTGCACCCCCCACACCCCCCTACTTAAATATACCAACTCCGAGAACGCACTTCAGTGCAGAAAGGGACAATTTCCCATTCTGCGCATAAAACGCCATTGACTTTCACCTTCGACCTTTCCGACGTTCGATCATATGATGTCGACCATCATCTAATATAGACCCCTTTGACAGCACTATGCATGCTGTACACATGCATTTGCAATGTGTACCCTTACCTGGTTGTCCTGCTTTATCATCGTCTACCTTGATGTGGGCCCAGGTTGTCCACCTCACTTTCATGTTCATATTTACATAACCTATTTTGCAGATATTTTGCCTTTGTTCCAGTTATTGACCATTGTCATATATTACTTTGCTGACATGGTCAACATGTGCCAAATGTATGGGTGTTTTACAGATGCAGGACATCTGCACATAAGTCATTGGCTACTGCTTGCAATACATTTTTGTTCTTGTGTGTGAGCCAGTGTATGAGGTTGAAATCCATATGCATAACTTGGTATTTTTGTTAAGCTGTACATACATTTTTTTCATGTCATGGGTGTGTATATGAGTACTGACATTGCTTTCATGTATGCTCCATTTAGGCCATAGACACTCATACATGTACCTACACCTGTGTGTGGCCTTTGACATGGCCTATGTGCACCACATATACACATTCCATTATACATTTATTTGGGTAGTGTACACCTACTTGTATGTTACTGTTTTGCTGTAGTACTGCTGTTTTGTACTGTGCTTGGTTGTTTGCCTTTCACATGCAAGGACCGATGTTCATTTCTGTCCTCTGCTGGAGTTTTCTAGAATTCTTAAATCTATATTCACTCACATGTGATGTTGCTTGGCTTAACCTTGCACTGCTGACAGACTAATTGGATATTTGTTTATTTATCCATGTACTGTAATCCGTACTTATTACCCTCCAGCACACATCTACCATTTGTCATACATATCCAAGTATGACTGCCACACAGTTTGCAACATGTCATGTTGTGTTAGTGCATAGGTATATGTTTTTCAGAATTTCACCATGGATGGTATTCAACCCCCACCATGTTTGACAACTTTCCATAGCCAATGTTGTACAGTGTGCTGACTGTGAAACTCACCTGTCCTTACTGTTTTTTCCAGCCTATCTCTGTCATGTGTTGTGTGTGGGTAAACTTGCTGTGATGGCCTTTTCCTCCTCTTTCCCTATCCTTACCTTTTCTTCTATTCTTAAAAAAATAAAGAAATGGGGACTATCTACACCAGAAATATCATTGCCCATACCCCTCTGGCTTTTCTCTGATTTTCCTATTCTGGCATACCTCTTGTGTGTCCCTCTTTTTCACCCATTTTTTTCTGTCTCCCACTTTCCCTAGGTGTGTGCATTACCTGTGTCCCCCACACAAGTCCTGCTCCCATTGTTAGCTAATGTTAGCAGTGGAGATGTGGCCATGATTGCCCTTTGCTTTTATTAATTTTTTATAAGAAAATGTACAGATTCCATTGGAATCTGTAAGTGATAGCTAGCATATTTTAACAATAATACACATATGATGATATTCTCTAGTTGTCCTTAAGTCCACAGGAGAGATGCTGTTATGGACATGTATTTAGGACTGTCAGGATGCTTGAATGGTGAGATTTTTTTCATAACTGTGTTAATGTACATCATGTTTTGACATTAATACTTGTGAGTAATAGTGTGCCAATACTGTTGAGATAATCTGTTGGGTGCTGAGATATTCGGAATCTACTTTGGCACATTTATATATTACACTTTTATCTGCAAATTTGCCACTGATATCAGAATAATGCACTAGATTCTGTGAACTTTTTGGAATTTGGCCCTACACACACACACACACACACACACACACACACACACACACACACACACACAATATATACTATTCACTAGTCTCCATTTATTTTTTATCTTAACAGTGTAGGGGTTTGGTGGTGGGTTTTTATTTATTATTTATCACTGGATAATGGGTACTGAATGTGTTTATGTAATGTGAACTACCTCTTGCATGTCCTATGTGTTATTTTCTTTCTTACGTTATTCGTTGATACCGCTGTATCTGTTATTTGCACTCCATTTCTCTCGTGAGCTGACATTTGTAATTTTGTTTAGGCTGCATTTGTGTGGTCCTAAATGACAATAAAGTGTCTTTCAACCTTTGAGTATATATATATATATATATATATATATATATATATATATATATATATATATATGATTTTACATTTACTATATGCATTGAATGGAGTTTAAATACATGTACATCCATGGGTTTTAACATTAAACCTTTTTAAAATCTAAGAGCCTGATGAAATGCACATCTAAGTATATTTTATGGAGTATAAGGAGCTTCTAGAATTCACTTTAAAATTTACACATACTGAGTGTACTGGCTTATCAAATTAGTGAATGAATTAAGAACATTTAGTACTTCCTTAGTGTCTTCACATTGTAGCACAAGACTAAAATTAAATTTAAGGATACAGCTAATGTATCTGTTGTTGACCTAGTTAGAAGAATTGCTCTATTTAAAAGACAGCTACAACCAAGCTATAATGTCAGACCTAATATAAGTCCATAATATTTCAAGATAGTGTTTGCAAAATTAAGATGCTAAAAAGAACTGTAAACTTGGATCAAAGTAAAAGTCTGTATCTTTAGTATTAATGGTAGCTGAGGTAAATGATTCAAGATTTAGTGATTTAAGCTATATGGACAAGTTAAAATCAAGACATAAAAACTGCCTAGTGATTGTCAGCAAAGTATTTTAAACATTCCAATCAACTAACAGTTGAATAAAATTAAATCACATTTAAATAAGAAAGTGAAAACAAACACAAAAACTGAATAAAAAAACAAAGTAGTGAACTCATCTCCCAGTCACACTCAAACAGTATTCCCAGAATGATCAAAGGAAGCAATGGAACAATAAAATCCTTTTATTAAGTGATAAAAACACTGATAAAATAACTGGTAAGTGCATTCATTTAATAAAGTAAAGACACATACACAATTCTTTGGGTTTTGTTGTGTCTGTGGTACCTTTTAGGCAGGCTATGGTGGCGAGTTCATTGATTGATTTGCATTTTTCCATCCAATGAATTTGAACTATTTGAGTATATAAGGAAGTGATGTAAAGAACATGGTGTCTGATGAAGTCTAATACTTTATTAAATGAAAGCACTTACCAGTTATTTTATCAGTGTTTTTATCACTTAATAAAATGATTTTATTGTTCCACTGCTTCCTTCAATCATTCTGGGAATACTGTTGGAATGTGTCTGGGAGACGAGTTCACTTCTACATTTAAATAAGAACTTATTGAAAACATAATTATTTTAATATATTCAAAGTATAAATTGAATTTGAAATCGGAGTACTTTTAAAATGTTAGGCTGAATACTGTTGGATGACCTGCCTGTCTCACAATTCTATAGGATTTTTCTTTTTTATAATGGCACTTTGTACTGTTAACATTGAATAACCACTCTTAGATAATATTGTCTCTCATTTCTAAAATGTGCTGACATGAGGTACTTCTCCAGCTTATACTAGGGAGGATAAAACTGGGAATTTACACATAAGCCTTTTTCAAATTTATTTTAAGGATCCAGAAAGGAACTGAATCTTAAGCAGCCCCTTTAAGTTTTATCTTGCTGAAGCTCACTTGTTTGTGTCTTTCGGCTTTTCCCAGTTAGGGGGTCGCCACAGCGGAACTCTGGTACACTAATGATTGGTAGTTGATTTTTTACATACCGAGTTACCAGCCCTGATGCACAACCTTCAACGAAGGTATGCCCATTCATGCATGTCTCCACACAGAAGACGCTCTAGCTGACAATCGAACTGGACAGCGTCTTACT
>NC_056748.1:259027256-259194756 GCF_019279795.1 Protopterus annectens | reverse complement strand
GAAAAACTCTTGCACCAACAATTCCTAACATGCATAAATTACTACAATCTTGTACGTGACCAACAACATGCCTTTAGAAATGCCTTTAGCACCATAGCGGCCTTGCTCCCGGTAACAATTAAACTCAATAACAATATGAATAAGATCATATTTCTGCAGGCATCTTAATGAATATGGCCCATGCACTTGAGACTGTAAGCATAACTTACATCTGCATAAACAAAACAGACTCACTTTTGATGAGAAAAAGAACATATTTTGCCTCATAAACTAGCTACAAGACAGAACATTCCAGATTTACTGAAATAACTCATTCTCTGATGCAGGTATAATTAATGCTGGCATTGTCCAGGGCTCAGTGTTAGGACCTCTCGTCTACCCCTTATTTATTAATGACATTTTCGTCAACCTGTTAAACCTTAACTGTATAATCTATTCAGATTACATTCCCATGTTTGAAATTCAAAAATATTTACCTTTCCCTTCAGTCTAATCTTTAGAGCAAATTCATCGACATTTGCATACAATTCCAAAATAATTAACTGCTACTCAGCTATAAGAAAAGCAATGTAATCATTTTATCTACCACATATAAACCTGCCCACAAAACCTGTCTGTTACTTAAGGACACTAAAGGTAACCTTATTCCAAATCTCACTCGGCAAAACTATTTAGGGCTTTCTCTCAACCCTACACAACTTTTCTTCATATACTGATAACGTTAAAGCTAAAGTTACATCCTTGGTTAAACTTTGGTAATGGATCTCCAACCTTTCTGCTGCAGGACACTCAGCCATAGCTAGAAATATCCTTACGTTGAAATTGGAATATACAACCCTACTTCTCTGCCAGTGCTCATTCCCAAAACACATGCAAACTGCAAATTGCTAAAAATAAAATTTGTATATTTGCAGTATTAGCTGACCGCAACATACACCATTGCAACCTGATAAATAATTTATGTTTACTTCCCATAACTACAGAGCCACATTTCTTCCTAGTGCTCTGACATTTAAAATTCAGCATCTCAGTTACTGTCCACCTCTGAAAAAACTACTCCAAGTTAAAGATTCCAACTTCAACTTCCATGATCCCCTTATTCAGATCAGACCAAAATTCAAAATAGTCATTGGAGAAAGGCCATTCTCCAAAATAAGAAGGAACAAAGGATAAAGTAAACCTCAGAAATAGCTGCACTTTAACTTAGAATGTCTTGCAAAGAAGCAAAGATGGATGCATACATTTCTTAAAGTTACCATCACTGTGAAGTTTTGCAGTTCATGCTTAAACATTTAATGTTATTAACGTCTTTAAAAAGAATCATGACTGTTGCGTTTGGTCAGATTTTGAAGATGGTTTTAAACATTCAGGTTACTTTTCCTGGTTGCTGCAGCAGTTGTACCTTCGGTGATCTTCACCCCTTTTATTCCTAGTATGATACATGTTTTCCACAACCATGCTTAAATACTCCAAGTCCAGCATTTAGGCAGCCAGGCTTCATTTCATACTCTGTAAAATAGACAAAAGAATAATTGCTAGAAAATTATATTCACCTGGAATAATTTTATTTTTAATATCGATGAATATATGTTCAGACTGATTGGAGACTGGTATATTTTATGAAGGATAGGCTCACTTAAATTTGGTTGAGATAGGTATATCAGTTTGTTTGCTTGTTTGTTTCTTTATTTTTGCTTACTGTTTCATGGAAAATCAAACTTTTCCCTATTGTGCAAAACTGTGGGGCAGGGTTGAAGTGGTCTCTTCTTGCCAGAGTGGGTAGGAAAGTTTGCAAAAAAATGATAAATGAAATTATATGTGTTTTTATATGTCTGTATGCATTTTTAATTATTATTTTTAACATACTGAAGGTATTGGCACTTGTTACATTAAGCAGCTGTGATTTGTAACTTGTGTGAATAACTGTATTTTCATTTTTGGATGATAGTACAGATGCTGTGATATTTTACAAAGGAAAAGGCATCGTTAAAGAAATCACTCGTATGACCCACTTAGCTACTTATGTCACATGGCCATACATGCCTGGATTAACTTCACTGATTTTAGGCCCTGAGGTTCTATAAGTGTTAATATTTTTCTCCCATGTCAGTTTGCTTACACGTCACAAATAATTTTACTGCAGTGTATTTTGCCATCAAGTTTCCATATTTCTCAGTCTTCTTCATCAACTAGTGTGAACCATTCAAAAATCTACACCCAAACCAAAGTTGGAGTTAGTATTATATCGATTAACTGTCTACCTCCCTGTACTACAGGAGTATGCAATCCCACATTCAATGATTTCTGCTGACATCTTATAAAATTCAGTGCTGACCCACACTGCACCTAAGCAAGTACCTCGCAAAGCACAATGCCAAACCACAGCCCACCTAAACAAGCGCCTGATGTATCTGATCGCAACAGTATATTCAGCTCCCAATAGGCACAGTCATGAACACATTGATATACTGCCACACACAATTTTATTTATTACTCTGCAAGCAGTGGAATTGTAAAGAGGGCAGTGCAAGTTTCTAACACTCCTGTAGGATCAGGATGGTATTGCTGGGTAATGTGAGGTAGGTAGTTCTGCAGCAGTCAGTTTGGAGGTCAGACCACTATGTAACTAAGGATTATTTTTATTGCTCTTTGATGAAGAAGCATTTTTCAGTGGAGGTGGGAGGCAGAATGTAAAAATTGACAAAATTAGTGGAAACTGCCTGGCACTGCAATTTCTTTTATTAGTACAATTGAACGCCAATGGAAAGCTAGGCAGGAACCCTACTGAATGGACTATGAGGTTATTTTTAAAAGCTTTTTTAGTAATTGCAGAGTGAATATTACTGCTGGATAGATGCACGAGATCACAGATCATCACATGACAGGAGATGTGGGGACTGCAGCAAAATACATATAAACTTCATTTACAAAATTGCTTTATAAGAAGAGAAGAGAGAAGTACTCTTCTGGGATAGTGAAGCAGTGTTTGAGAAAGTGAGTTGAAATTACTCTTTGTTTGGATGTCTTTTTTAGGAGGCAAGTTTACTGGGCCACTGAGATTTTACAGGACAGATCAAGGAATATAAGTATAGCTAAAAGTAAACTACAGGTATCAACAAGCAGTACTATACCAGTGCAAAGCACAGGGTACACTGATTTTGAGTAAAAAGGTGCTAGTTGGAGAAATGTGACCACTGTTATCCAGTTCTGAAATCTGGAAATGTTCAGAGAGTTGATAAACCAGTAACCCGGTGGAAAGGGCTTGAGTTGAAGCTGATTGGTCCTAAGCAGTACAAGTCTGAATGCCTAGACTCACTAAGCTGAATAAAAAGGGATGTTATCCCATATAAACAATTTATGTATGTATTTACTTATTTTGGTGATGGTATTGTTTATCTAGGACAGGTTAATTTAATGTGAAAACCTGAGGAGAAAGGGTCAAATTAAAGAAAATGTTATAATGATAGTAAAAATGTATGTATTTTGATGAGTATACCAGTTCTACAGTTATCTTTGTATGGTCCTGCTACTTGCTCTTGCTAAGTTGTGGTGGGCTGAGAGTTTTTTGTTTTTTTTAATTTCTCCAAATCTTTTGGGTTTCTAATACCATGACCAAAATGGACCCCATTCCTAAGTCAAAGTATGATTTAAGTTCATGAAATTAGTATTGTTTCACTCTTTGATGTCAGCCAAAAGTGCTCTTCACAGCACCTGCAATGTGCCCAGTAATGACTCCTTCTGCAATTTGTATGGAGTTACATGTATTGGTAACATATCTAAATATTATTGTAGACTCTTTTTTTTATAAGACCCATTACTCCTACTACTAATGGAACTATCTGGGTATCTTTCTTCCATATTGTTCTAATTTCTGCTTGCAAATCCTGATATTTTATGACTTTATGTCTCTCTGTATGCAGGACACTGTAGTCACTGGGTGTGGCAATTTCAATGATCAATGCTACTTTTGTCTTCTTTTCCTGAACCACTATATCCAGTTTTCTAGCATCTATCTTTAGAACTGTTGGTACTGGATGATCCCATGTAATATAGAACATCATTTTCTATGATGCTTTGAGGCTCATGTTTCCAGTGTTTTTCATCCACTTCATTACCATAATGTTTTCACAATCCCCAGTGCAACAGTCTCACCACATTATTATGCCTTTCAGTATACAGTCCTTCTGCCATTAGTATGTTGCAACCAGCAACGAGGTGTACAACTGTTTCCAATTCTGTTTTGCAAAACCTACATTTGTCTCTTTCTCCCACATGTTCAATGGACATTGTAAACCAATGTGTACGTAGCCCAATATCTTGTACCACCAATATTAACCTTTCATCTCTTGGTTTGAATACACCTCTCCTTAACCATTCCTGAATTCATTCCTGACCAACATTATGTTCTTCCAGAAGTTTTCTTTACTTGCAACTATATTTATACATTTTTCACATTTCTTGCCTTCTCATCTGGTCTTTCACCTTATTTTCTTTCTTTTATTTTTTGGCACATTCAGTTGCTGCCTGGTTTTTATCCACTTGTGGTTTGATTTCAATCCCTGCTTGACACTGATATACTTCTGCTAGATTAAGCAGGGAAGTCATCTTATTCTTCTCATGTTTCAAAACTTTCACTACATTTGGGTCTTGTGAGGTCAGCAGATATGTGTGGAGTCCCACAATTGCAGATCTGTACATGTAATCAATTTCAAGGAGGCCCATCCCTCCTTTGGAACGGGGAATATATAATCTTGGTATGCACCGATTTTTATAAAAGATTTGGTGAGCATGAAGCATCCTTCATGTTTTCCTATCTTATCTATTCAAAACATTTTGGGGCCAGTCAGTCACTCCAAAACTGTAAGTTAGGACAGAAAGAGCAAATTGCTTTATAGCTTGGATTTTGTTCCTAGATGTCAACACTGTTTTCAGGATTAATTAAGTCTTCTAAAGTACTCCTTACTAAGTTTTATTCAGATTTGTTCATATTTTATTGTTGATCCTTCATCAATTCCCAAATATTTATATACTACCTCTTGCTCAATTTCTTTTATATCACATTCTTGTCCCAAACTGATGTTTTCTTGGTGCTGCAGTTTTCCTTCATTAAAGGTTGCTTTTGCACACTTATCAAGACCAAACAACATTCTTATATCATCTGAAAATGTTTTGACAACTTGCAGTTGTACTTTCAGTTCCTCATCTGATGAGCTACACAGTTTTAAATCATTGACAAAGAGAAGATGAGACGTCTTTACAGTTTGTTATTTTCTAAGAGCCAAATTATAGCCATAGACTAAGCTGTTAAGTAGACAGCTTAATGGGTTAAGGGCACGGCAGAATAGTAGTGGTGAATATCCCCCTTTGAATTTTTTCTCTGGAATAATAATTTGTCCTTTATCATGGCTTAATTACAAAGTGGTCTGCCACTGTTTCATGGTCACTGTAATGTAGTTGATCAGTGTAGGGTGTATCTTATACATTTTTAAGCACTCTTTTATCCATTAATGTGGAATATTATGAAATGCTTTTTTGAAGTCAGTTCACGCCATACTTAAATTCTTCCCCTTTTTACAGTTCTCCACTATGACTTTATTTAACAGCAAATGATCCTTTGTTCCATATGGCTTTACTTTATTGCCCTTTTGTTTTATTGCCATAATTGAGTTTTCTTCTAAATGACTATAGACTCTGTCAGCATCAATTCCAGTGTATAGTTTGTACGTTGTCGGAAGGCAAGTTATTGGTATATAATTTTTAGGGTAGCTTGCAGGTTCACTCTTAAGTAGGAGCATTGTTTTTCCTGTTGTTAGCCAGGTTGGTGTCTGTTCGGGGTGTACATATAAATAGTTCTTACTCATGGCTAAATCTTCACACAAAAATGTTAATACTTTTATCCAGAAGTTAAGTACTGCATCTGGGCTGGGGTTTTCCAATCTGAGGCTTTACTTAACTTTGTTTCAATCTCTCTGGCTGTTATTTCATCCCATTGTATGTCCTGTACCTTTAAACTTCTTGTTCTTTCTTTTACTTCTTCTATCCGTTTAGCATCTTTGTTATGTTCCACAGGATCTTCATAGATCTCCAAAATGTGTCTATTTCTTCTTTTTTGGGGGTTTCTCAATTCCTTTT
Source organism: Protopterus annectens (assembly GCF_019279795.1). Lineage (NCBI taxonomy): Eukaryota > Metazoa > Chordata > Ceratodontiformes > Protopteridae > Protopterus > Protopterus annectens. The sequence goes on along the minus strand of NC_056748.1, from coordinate 259,188,624 downwards.
ACCTTGTTTCCCAATTATCTATAAAACTTTTTTGGGTCATCAATAAATTGCTTATTTTGTACTTTTCTTTTACATTTATCTTTGTATCTTCTAAGTTTTTCCATCTGTGCTGAAATGTTTAGTTTATTTGCAATAGTGCATGATAGATTCTGGTCTGTTCTAATACTGCACATTGCTTTCATCACATCTTTCTTTCTTAGTATTTTTGTTGATCTGTTCCCTTTTCTATAGTCTTCTAACAGTGGCACGTCTTGACTTAATTGAGTCATAGTTTTCACTATTCGATATTTCCATGGTGGTATTCAGTTTCTCCCCTTTCTTTCTCCCACTACCCTGTGAGGTTGTAGAACTTTATCAGTTATTAATTTAGCAGCACAGTAGTCTATCCTGATTACTTCTGTTATATCACATGGCTCTCTATGGACAGTCCTAATTACTGCATTCATTTGTTTTATCAGACTTCTTACTTTTGGGGTTTTATTAACTTTCTGCAGGCTATTTCTTTTATTGATCTTGATATATCTGTCTATGTCTATTAAGCGACTCTTCTCTTAGCTCATTTTCTTCCAAATTGAGGGCACATCCCTTGTTTTCCATTTCCTGCGGGCATTCTATAGAAAATTCTATAGCATCTTCCTGTGGCACATTCTCTTCAATTTCATCCCATGCCATCCGTTGCTCTATCATATGGGAACTCACTGTCCTATCACTCCTCAACATTGACTACATCAGAGTTTCCACAGTTTCCTATTCGTTCCCTTGCTGTCTAGCTTCAAGTGAACATTTATACTGGTTTCCTGTGGAAGGCGCCAAATTATCTCCATATGGTGCCTTACTAATTGCTTCCTGTTCCACTGGTTTCTCCTTAATTTGGATATCCGTTGCTCTATCCTGTGATGCTTTTGGAATTAGATTTTCTACACTGAATCCTTCACTTCACAGGTACTCCATAACCTCAGTTTCTATTTCTCTAACTTCTCCATTAATAATCTCCTTTTCTGAGTTTCCTCTTTGTCTCCTTATTTTTTGTATTGTAAAGTTTTCCATGTTTGGATTCCTTTGCCTGTATTTCTCTTCAGATATCTTTGGTGCTGCTCTTTTTATATTGGTTAGTTTTGCTTTCTTCTTTGCAGAAATATTGCACCATATTAAATCTTTTTCTTTCCCATGTCCGTATTTCTTCTTCAGATGCTTCCTGATCTTCCTGCTTCTTACTTTGGGGACTCACTCCATCATGCTGTGATGTAACCTGTGTTAGACCTTCTACACCAAATTCTTCACATCGCAGACACTTCTTCAACTTCTATTTTTTAACTTCTACTTTACTAATCTTCTTTTCTACATTCCATCTTTGTTATTTTTTATTGTGAAAATTTCCTTATTTGGATGCCTTTGTCTGTATTTCTCTTCGAATATCTTTGGGGCTGCCTTCTTTATATTGATTAATTTGGCTTTCTCCTTTGCATAAATATTGTACCATATCATATACTATCTAGTGAGATATGTGCCAAAGGGTGCATTATAGTCTATAATGTATCGAACCAGGACATATTACAGTAGAACAATAACTTCCTTGCTTTTGGAAGAGATGCCCCTAATGATTAATAGTGACATATGAAAGGACTTACTGACTATGGTTGCCAAATAGTGATCAAGGGAGAGGAACCATCTAGCCAGGTGTCCAGGTATTTGATGGACTGGAGAATAAGGTGTCATTAACGGAGTGAGAGGCAGCAATTTGCTCTGTTCTGAAGGGTATGATGCTGCATATCTTAGCATTTAGTTTGATCTTTTTTCAGTGCACCATGTGTAAATGCATGATAGTTAAACCTGAAGAGAATTTTTATCATTTATTTATTTGTCAACTACATTCAACTTGAAATCGTCAGAAAATTTAGTCAGAGATGCTTGTTTTCAGGATTGTTGTCAGAAAAATAAAGGATAACAGGAGGTGCCCCAATGCTGATCCCTGGGGAATGCCACTGGCCACCTTTTCCTTAACTACAGAGGCATCACCAATGGTGAAAGAGGACATGCAGGTGATTGGTGTGACAGAGCAAGATGCAGAGGACAGGAAGAAATGGAAACAGATGATCTGCTGTGGCGAACCCTAACGGAAGCAGCCAAAAGAAGAAGAAGACAGAGGCATCACCAAACTTGACAGCATATGTTCTGGCCTTGAACCAGTCTGAGGTTCATCTTAGTATGTAGGATCTATGTCTAAAACTATTATCTTGTTTACAGTTTTATCATGTGGTATGGTGTCAAATGCTTTAGGTAGTTCCAGGTAGGCAGGGTGAACAGTGTGACTATTGTCCATTTCCTGCATAATCATCATCATCTTCACATTTCCTTAACGAATCTGTATTGTTGCAGGATTCTTAATGTCCTGGTTAATTAGGTCATTGATGATGCTTTGCATGGCTAATGGGTCTATAGTTGCTTGGGTCAGTGGTGTGACCACCCTTAAGAAGGGACATCACCACCACAATGTACCACTGATCAAGAACATAGCCTGTAGCAAGACTTAGACTGAACAAAATAAGCATGGGATCAGCAAGGTCCTGCTAGACTCTGTAAGACAACTCAGACTGTTGTCAGGACCCATTGAAGAAGTGCTTTTGTTCTTGGAGAGCAATTTAATGATATGGTCTTTGAGGTAGTTGGGTGGGTCAGTGATGCTGGTATGTATGTAGTGGAGAATGATAGTTTCATGGGAGAAATTTGCAATGTTCCTGTTATCCAATTTACTGATGTCTTTAGTATTTGCAATTATACTGAGGTTTTGATCACTGGTATGCATTAGTCCTTAGTTTACTAATGTAGCTAAAGAAGGACTTATAATAACCCTTAATCTCAGAAGAAAGCCTATGTTTATGAGAGGCTTTCTGATCTTAATAGTGTTTTAGTAAGGCATTTTGTATTCTGATTGTGATGAGAGGTTCTGTCCTTACAAGATAATCTAAGTAGTTTCTTTCTACTGTTATATCAGTTTCTTTTCCTGTAAAGTTTATTTATACCAATTGATCATAGGAGGGTTTTTTAATGAATCCCCCCAGTATTTGGTCTTAGTCAGGAGAACTCTGTTAAAGGAGAACCACACAAAAAAATGAAAAAATATGTAGATAGATAGATAGATAGATAGATAGATAGATAGATAGATAGATGGATAGATAGATAGATAGATGGAAAGATATGGATATAGATATATTCAGCATATCTTGAATTTTTCTTCATTTCCAATATCTCTGTATCAGAGTAAGTGGTTATTATTTTGTAATTTTTAATACAAGAAATTAGCCCCGAAAAGGAGAATGACATGCTGGCTTGATTTTGCTTTACAGTCAATGCTTTTTGCTTTCTTGATGTCATTTTAGAGGGATAAAAAGCCCTGGGATAAGGGAACTTTTTACTGTGGCTTTTTCTTTCACAATCTCTCATCAGTGCTGTGACTGTCTACTTTTGACTGTCAGCATTAATCAATATTTTTTAATTACTTTGCTTCTTTGATTTTCATCAGTGGTTATCTCTGATAAAGCAATTTAAGGAATGCTTGAATAGTAGCCTTGAGAATGTAGCTAAGATAATTTTTTTTTCAAAGTAACAACTGTAGTTCAATGTTCAAGGGTGAGAAATCTAACCCCTGTGATTAAAAGGTGTTACTTGGTATGAGATGATATGTGATGCATGCAATTTTTTTAATATTGTACCTTGAATTAAAGTATTTGATATTAATCTTCCTTCTCCAATTCACTCACCTGTCTCAAAGAAACAATACACGTGATGTAAAAATGTTGTTACAAAACAACAGAAGAAACATGCACTTAAAATATAATGTTGAAAAAAATGCAAAATCAAATACTGACTGAAAATAAGAAGAGTTAAGATGAAAATGTTTTATATCTTTGTAACACTTAAAAGTTTGATTAAATGGAATGGCAGACAATTTGTAATAATAATAATAACAATAACAATAACAATGTTTGTGTCTTTCGGCTTTTCCCGGTTAGGGGTCGCCACAGCGGAACTCCGGTCCGCTAACGATTGGCAGTAGAGTTTTAAGTGCTGGCTTGCCGGGCCTAACGCACAACCTTCAATGAGGGAACACCCGTTCACACGTCGCCAAACAGAAGACACTCTAACTGAGACTCGAACAGGCAACTTCTAACGGTGAGGCGACAACGCTACCGCAGCACCACCACTGCGGCAACAATAACAATAATAATAATAAATGAACTAACTGTGAGATATGCTTTCTTGTTCATCTGTATCTGAAAACTTAGTTTTATATGGATGAGTGTTCCTTCTAATTCAAAGTAAGTGTTGTTATTCTTGGCAGACTATTTGTGAAATGTAACTATTCACGTGACTAGAATTTTTCAAGATTCTTTAGTCATTTTAAAACTAAATGACTGAGCACATAACAATGTAGCACTTTAATTAAGTTTTAGGTAACCCCATACTTCATATATAAATGCCTTAACAGTTGAGGTGTCCATGGTCATCACAGCATTCATGTTAGTCACATTTCCAGTTCACTGCCTCAAGATGTAGGCATTTTCCTGAAAAGTTTATGGGTTAATGGACATAAACAGCCACATGATTTCACAAGTAAATGTGTGTGTGTGTGTGTGTGTGTGTGTGTGTGTGTGTGTGTGTGTGTGTGTGTGTGTGTGTGTGTATGTAAACTTTTTTATTTTGGTAAAATGATATGGGATCTTTAACATCCACAATAGCTACCACCAAGTTATAGATTTGTTGATTAGTACCAGGCAGGTGGTCTGACCTGGCAAGCAATGTACCTTATGGAATATTTCCAGTGGATTTGCTACTCCTTCTTGACACGGGTCATACTGCTAATCCCAGGAGTAAAGGTATCTGAACCCATCCATTTCTCAAGCCTTAATTTAAAAGAGGACAAAGTTTTATACTTTTTAACATGTGAGAACATTTTTTTCCAAAGGTAGGAATTCCTCTGAGTAATATAACTGTCACTGCACAAAGACCAATATATGCTAAGATGTCTGTTGAGAACTTTGGATTGAGTGTTTTCACTCAGACAAGTGAAACCTCGTATTATTATCTCATCTGAAATATGGCATCATCGGAATACATGGCTCCTAAGCTACACAATAGACGAAGAAGTGGACAACAAATCTAGACACCTGGTATGGGATAAAAATCTGCTGCCTTCTGAACTTATGACATCAAAGATGCGTGTACATGTCATGTTGAGCCACTATCATTGATTATTAACCTTCATGCTTTTAACAACTAGTATCAGTCTGCAATTGCTTTTGTCTTATCTTTGCATTTCTCATAAAATTTCACAATTTTAGCAAGCAAACTACTTTTTCTTGTGGTATCACACTTACTTAGTCTTCTGTAAGTTTTTTTCACATCCTTTCTCTCTCTCTCTCTCTCTCTAACTGCTGTAGCATTGATAAATTAAAACCTGTGTTAGTCTAACTGACCTTTTAATAGGATAGCTCAGTAAAGATGATACTCTTCTTTCCAACACAGTGAAATGTGTTGGCCAAGTCATTGTGTAAGGCTAAGTCCTAAAAGTGCTATCAAAAGCTAAAAATAGTGCACTGATTGGTCCTGACAATATCCCTGGATGCATCTTAAATAGCATGGAGCATGACTTAGCCACATCCTAACAACACTGTTCAACCTCAGTCTTCATACAGTTTGTTTTCTAAGTGAATGGAGAACAGTTGTAGTCATTCCCCTGCATAAGGGAGGATCTTCCACAGATCCAGGCAATTATAGACCCATAACTCTGACCAGCTTCATATGCAAAGTCATGGGAAGACTTATTGTGGAATTAATCAGACAGGCCACAGGGAACCTCAAAATGCTGGACCCATCTCAGTTTAGATTCATCAAGGGCAGGTCATGCTTACTCAACCCTGTGGATTTTTTTTTTGAAAGTGTCACCAAATCAATGGCTGAAGGCAAAATGGTACACACTCCATACCTTGTCTTGGCCAAAGATTTTGACACAATTCCCCACTCAACCATGGTAGGAAAGCTAAATAAAATGGGAATAAACCCTTGTGTCACCCATTGGATTACCAACTGATTCACGAATAGGACACAGATAATCAAAATAGGGGAAGTTACTTCCACAAGGAGACCAGTCACCAGTGGAGTCCCACAGAGTTCTGTGCTAGGACCACTTCTGTTTGGCATCTGTTTCTCTGAAGTAAAAGACAATACTAAAGAGCGCTGGCTGAATAAGTTTGCAGATGACTGCATGATAGGAGTAGTCACTGAATCCACAAATAATTTAGCAATACTGCAGGAAGGTTTTTCCCAAATAAATAACTGGTGCCAAAATTATGGACTGAAACTAAATGCCAAAAAATGCATTATTGGGTCCTTTGGGAAATCATCTAACCTAGGAAACTACCACATTGACAATATGCCCATGAGAGCTGACCCAGTTGTTTGTATCTGAGAACATATGTTGACAGTGAATTAACTTTTGACCAACATGTCTCTATTTCTGTAAGAAAATTCTTCTATTTTGTGCAGCTTATAAACAAAGGGATTTGTCTAGATTTAGAAATGTCATTGTCCCCCTTTACTTAGCCCTCATTAGGCCATTTATTGAATATATTTCCCTCTTTGCATATATATCTTAACAGACACATGCCATAACTGAAATGCCCATAGAGATATCTTACTGAAAGGATACAATACCTAAACAACATGTCCTACATGAACCGACTCAAAGCCCGGACACTATACTTAGTATCCTACAGACTGCCAAGAGATGACCTGCATCTGGCATACAAGGCATCCTCTGTCCAATTACCAATGGATTTACTACACATCAGGAAATTAAATGGCATCAGACATACTTGGTCTAGGGATCTAACATTTTTCAGCAACATTAGCAGAATGGTTTGGAGGGACAGGTATATCTTGCAGAGAATATCCCTTATGTGAAACAGACTCCCCATCCACATAAAACAAAGTTCATCCCTGTCCATATTCAAGCACAATTTACATGTATGGATGGGAAACAGGAACTTTATCCCAGGACTGCCCTGTACTACTAACAGATAAAGGCAACTCCTGAGTACTTTATCCTATGCATGAGTCCCCTCAAATTATCTAAGGTACAATCCCATTTATTCCCATTAGGGGTAATATATAATTATCCACTATGGGATAGGTAAGACCAATCTATAACCAAATGGCATACGTTATTTCTAGCACAAAATGGTACACTGGATAGGTTTAAAATGACCTGCAGGGGTAGCTAGTCTAGTACTTACCTATGAACCTATGCATTCTGATCCTTTGCTCATTTGTTACTAGTTTTGTCTCAGAATAACCTTTCACTGATCATGGGATCACCAAATTGTAAGCATAGGCCTGAGCTCCTTGTTGTAACCTTTGCTGTGGTTTGATTTTTAAAAATACCACTAGCAACTATACTTACTGAGGCACTGGTATCAATCAGAATTTTAATCTTAGTCACTTCTTCTCACTCTAGCTATTGTTCTGTCTATATTTAAAATTTATATATTCAGCTTTTTCAATAAATCATATTCAATTTTACTAATACTGGACATAAATGACTCACTTTACTATATTCCTTTGGTTATCTTTACTACCTTCTTTTATGTACACTGTTATTTCTACAACTAATTTTACAAATGCTGACAATATAATTTAATTACCTGCAGATAATACAGCCCCTTATAAGTAGGCTGATGTTAGCATGGATATGACGATCCCTACAGTATTTATAAAATACTTATGATTTTGTATCTTGTTTGTTGCCTTGATAGTCATAGCTTTCCATTTTCAATTACACTATTTATAGAAGTTTTTTTTTGTTTTATAAAGTTATGACTTCTTCACCTGTATCTTTGACATTTATATAACTATAAAACAAGTAATGGAGGCTGCTGCTATGCTGGTAAACGCTCGTGCAAGCAGTATAAATCAAAGTTATAGTAAATCAAAATAGCAGGACTGAGCGAAAACAAGTGTAACACTTAAAGTTCAAAGTACTTTATTATCAATAATTAATAAGATAAGCGCTTTTGCTGTGTAGCTTCATCAGATCTTACATTCATTCTAAGATTCAACATCTTATATATACACAGGTTTTAAACAATTAATCAATCAAGTAAGTTAATTGGTATGATTATTTAAAGAAGCAGGCAGACATCAAAGACCCAGCTTAATATACAAATCTGATAAAGATAAAACCATTTAAAAACAATCTCATATATAAAGTATACATAGGAAACACATATATAAAAAAGTTATATATATAAAAAAAATGTATATATATAAAAAACATATATATATATATTGATATGTTTTTTATATATATTTTGTGGAATCTTAGAATGAATGTAAGATCTGATGAAGCTACACAGCGAAAGCGCTTATCTTATTAATTATTGATAATAAAGTACTTTGAACTTTAAGTGTTACACTTGTTTTCACTCAGTCCTGCTATTTTGATTTATATAACTATGGCAAAGTCAAGGATATTTTGTAAAGGTCCACATGTGAAGATACATCTGGTGCAACATCTGTGTCAACCTCACTGACAGACTCTCCAAACAACTCAAAATCCTCTGTGTCAGAGCCATACTACCATGCTGAGATGGAACCACTACTAAATACCAAACACTCACTCTACCGATGCCCAAAATCCCGAGACCAAATACCCAAAACACTACAATACCGAAAAACCAAAACCGCGAAATTCAGACTACCAAAAACTACACACAACATAGACCACACACAGACACATACACACACCTTCCCCCAAAACACAAACACGCAAACCTAACCTACAGACAACCAGGGGGGCAAGCACCCCTGCACCCCCCAGACCCTCCCAACTGTCCCAAATTACTTGTTTTTTTACTGTGTTTTGGGGTTGAAATTATGGGGTGTCATGATTCCCGAGTGACACCCCATCGTTTCCAATTTTTTCCACTTTATTTTTACATTTCGCACTGTTTTGCTGATGTCATTGTGTACACAATGACATCAGCGCTGTCGGTGCTACCAGCCTATCGGAATTAGTTCTGCACACATTTCCGGCTGGGCTGTATAAACGGGCTTCTGTTAAATGCCAGCTTGCTGGAACGAAAGTCAATGCTGCTTTCATTCAAATGCATTCCTGATGAACGCAACGACATTATGTGGAGCTTAGTTATGTTTCTTTCATTCAAATACAATCATAACAAATGCAACGACATTATGTGGAGCTTATTAGGAAGTCTGTGTGATGCTACTGGCTGAACGAAGTTCGGATTGACATTATGTGGAGCGATCCTGCTGTTTTTAATCTTAAGGTAAGAAACTTCAGACGGACATTCATTGCTGAGCCTAATGTGTGTGTGTGTGTGTGTGTGTGTGTGTGTGTGTGTGTGTGTGTGTGTGTGTGTGTGTGTCCACTCCATGCTGTAAAGTTAGCTCAGCATTATCAAAAAACAGCTTTGTTTTATGCAATTATACTTCAGCCTCCTTTATAAAGAGGAAATACATGAAATCACAAGGGAATATACCATTTATAGTAATTTGTTAATAAAATGGCATTACAAAAATAACATGATCACTCTCAATATGTGACAGAATTAAACAATTGTTAGCAGCTTTAGTGCTTTTACAAATAGTTTTTTTTATAAACTTAAGCAATCAAAGATGTCAGAAGCTGAATATGAGTGTTAGGTTATCACACATGATGTAGAATGTCGCACTTGGTACAAATGACTGTATCCAAGCAATTGTTATTTTCTCCTGAACTGCAGCATTTTTGGAGATGTTTTACCTGGGTAAGGAGTGCAAGGGGGGCCTCTGTCTGTATGGTGGGTGGGGGATTTTCTTGAGCAGTTCTGTACCACAAAAATGAAAGCTGAAAAATTCAGCTTTGATTAACTGTGCAGCATTCATATGGAATTTCAACACTGTGCATGATTTAACAGCTTTCTAGGTTTTGTTGCTGAAACAAATGAATTGTACCTAGCCATACAAAACAAAGAATTCATATGTCTGAAAGGCACGATTTATATTAGTTCATGTTCTCTTTGTGGTGGTTATTATACTTATTGCCCCATGTTACACTAATGCACAGCTGAGAATCTTTTAGAGTGGTACCTCTCTTAATCTCAGACTATTTTTTTTCTATTTCAGCAAGTTGTCCTATCGAACTAATTTAAGAAACAGACTATTTCAGAATGACACACACACGTGTGTGTGTAAATGCCCCCATTATAATACACCTGGTGACTAGAGGCACTCAGGCTCAAACCCTTTAACCTGGGTATAGGTGAAAAGAGCCTTATGTCCCTAGCCACCACCACTTGTTGTGAATTTGTTTTGTTCTGTTCCTCATAAAATCTGTGGTTTCAGGATGTTTGTCACAAATCACTGAAGGCTGAATTTATTGACAGTCATTTGAATTTCAGACTTCATATTCTCCAGAAAATAAATGGTACCAAAAATAGTTTATTCTAACAATTTTCTAAGTTTATAAGATAAGTATTTGAAATTTGTACTTATTTTGGGGCTGTATTCCCCCCATTGTTGGCTTTGTCCAGGTTTTTTGTGCTAACAGTTGAGAGCTATAGGCTAGCCTATGGTGAGAAGTGAGAACTGAATTCTGTATTCCTCCATTATTGGCTTTGTCCAGGTTTTTTTGTGCTAAGAGGTTGAGAACTATGGTGAGAAGTGAGAACTGGATTCATTAAATGATAACTATTTAAGTTCCAGTCTTCCTATCATTCAGGAAACAAGCTGCTGATTTGGCAGAGTGGTATGATGCTCTGACTGTAGTGCACAGAGTCCTGTGTTCAAGCCTTGCCAGTGAAATTCATGGTGGTAACCCAGCATTTTTTTCTAGCAACTTTTCAAAATTGTACAAGCAATGTTTAAAACGTGTCCCTAGTTTTTGGCCTTTTGTCCCCCCCCCAAAAAAAAAAACTAAATTGAAAATGAGTGCAAGAAGCTGTGCAAGATGCCTATAGCTTACACTACTGTCATTCTATTTTTATATGTATATTGTGTATGTGTGTGTGTGTGTGTGTGTGTGTGTGTGTGTGTGTGTGTGTGTGTGTGTGTGTGTAAGTAGACTTATGATGGAAATGTTCTGAACTGGGCAGTTTTGTCATTACTGCTTCATGCATTTTGTTTCACTGCCTACTGAAAAAATGTTCAAACAATAAATTTAAAATGTGCTCTGTCGAACAAGTGTGCTGTATTATACAATGAATATAATTTACTAAAGTCAGGAAGGTGTATCAAAAAACACCTGTATAGTTCTTGTTTTGTGTGCAAGGGGCTGTTGTTGTTTTTCTTTTGGCTTTTCCCGGTTAGGGGGCGCCACAGCAGCAATCGAGTCTGCTAATGATTGGCAGTCAATTTCTACAGTGCTGAGGTGCCAGCCCGATGCCCAACCTTCAAAGAAGACACGCCCATTCACGCATGTCTTGCGAACACACTCAACCGCGGGGAGAACATACAGACTCCACATAGTAGGCACTCCAGCCGAGAATCGAACAGGAGAACCTCTTGCTGTGAGGCAACAATGCTATCGCTGCACCACCGTGGCGTTTTTGTGTGCAAGGGGTAATGATTTGAAAACAGCCCAAAAGTAATCTTTATCCACCACTGGCCAAAGGCATTTTCTTTGGATGTGGTGTAGGATTCAATGCTATTTTAATAAATGTGAGGTCCAAGGGCAGAGAAGTTTTAATGCCAAGTCTATATTCATTGTGAGACAGTATTGCTTTGTTTAACAGATGTCAATTGGTGTTTGTGCATTGTGCTGTAAAGTGTAAAAATAAAATCCAAATCATTGTAGAAGTAAAGCAGTATGCACACATTGGTGTTTATGGTATATGGGGCAAAATAGCCAGGTAATGGGACATTGGAATGGCTGCAGGGGGACTCTGGTGCCATATTTTGGTTGGCTGTTCAGTTTGCATTTGAAAGTTGGCATCCCACGATTCCATTGGAGTGGGTGTGGTTACATAATTATGTATGCAGATTTTATGTTAAACAGTGTACAGATTTATACCTATTTTTCATGGGCCTTGTCCAGATTTTTGATGCTTCCAGGTTGAGAGGTATGGTGCCCCCCACACCCCCCTACTTAAATATTCTAACTCCAAGGTCACACTACCCAGACAAACACATGAATACACCACCACATGCCTAAATCCCCCTCGCACACACACATCAGACTCACAACACACACTTACACACTAAACCTCTAACCAACACAGTTAAACAGAAATACTTGCCTGCCTTTCAACCATACGGCAACACCAGAAACGTGAAATTCAAACTCCCGATAGTCAGGATTTTGAAATTTGCGCTTCTGGTCTTTCAGTAGTTTGGAGTTTCAGCTATATGGTCTGAAAAGTTTGAAATTCGGTATTTCATACTTTCAAGATTATCTAGTATTCCCGCTGAGACACATCATAAACATCATGATCACTGGATGGGCTGATGGATGATAAAGACAGTTGATGTGTTACAAAATTCAAAGACACAGATCAAGACCCTGCACCTACAATACATGATGAATATCAAAGTCGCTTGGTATGTGTGTGTATCTATATATATATATATATATGTGTGTGTGTGTGTGTGTGTGTGTGTGTGTGTGTGTGTGTGTGTGTGTATATATATATATATGTATATATATATATATATATATATATATATATATAGTTTATTAACAATCTGCATTCAAACTGGAACCTTAGTTTGAGAGACAGCCTTACAGAACTATCTGCAAATATATAGAGCTGAGTATATTTTTCTGTATTATTCTGTATTACAGAGCTAAATTGTTTGCTTAGATATCTGTTGTCTTACTGCTCTGCAAATATATAGAGAACAGTATATATTTTTTGGCTTTATAATTTGCACATTCCTCACATCTGTGTTGAAACTGTCCCCCCCCCCCTCCCAGTTCTTGGTTGTAGTTTAAATTTGGTGTCTTTTGCAGTGCCCGCCTCACTGTAGATTTGATCTAAGACACTCCCCCAGGCCCATCTCTTTAGCCCATTCTACCTAATAAACCCTTTCTGCACTTGCTTTTAGTCCTTTTTAATTTAATTACATTTTTTCAAACTGTGTGTGGACTAATATTTCTAAATATTCAAGTGTGCCAGCTTGCACTGCATGAGAATTGTATTTACTACTGCTTTTGCTACTTTTCTGAAAAAAAAAAATTAATCTGCTTTTACTGTACTTGTGTTTCTTCCTACTTTATTTTGCTTTTGCATCATCTTAAAAGTACACAATTGTATTTATTACTGCTTGGTGTAACTCATTCTAAGCCTTTTAGTTTAAACACTTGGGCTTCAGACCAGTTGTTTTACATTAAGAGGGTTTGTGGTCTGCACTGTAGTGGCAGAACAGGTAGCTTACATCCTTCTAAGTTGGGAACTGCTGATTGAGGGCTCAGTGTCTGTTATTCTAAAAGTGTATTAATTCTGGTTTAAGCACTTGGGCTTTCAGGCCAGTTAATTTACATTAAGAGGGTTCGTGGTCTGCACTCTTGTCGGAGGAGAGGCTGGACTCTGCCCTTCTGAGATGGGAATTTCTGGTTAAAAGCTTATAGTGCATGCACATCTGAACTGCTTCTTACTGAAATTGGTATACCTTGTTTGCTGTAGCATAGACTAGATCCAGGCCTGCTGAATATAGCTTTGTTTGTATAACTTGAGCACTAATCCAGGCATTCTTTAAAGTATTCAATTGTATTTATTACTGCTTGGTAGTAACTTGATTAAAGTGTAGCTATCATTCTAAGTCTTTTGGATTAAGCACTTGGGCTTCAGACCAGTTGTTTTACATTAGGAAGGTTTGTGGCAGGCACTGTGGTGGCAGGACAGGTAGCTTTCATCCTTCTAAGTTGGGAACTGCTGATTGAGAGCTCAGTGTCTGTTATTCTTAAAGTGTATTAGTTCTGGTTTATGCACTTGGGCTTCAGGCCAGTTATTTTACATTAAGAAGGTTCGTGGTCTGCACTCTTGTGGGAGGAGAGGCTGGACTCTGCCCTTCTGAGCTGGGAATTTCTGGTTAAAGGTTTATAGTGCCTGCATATTTGAACTGTTTCTTACTGAAATTGGTACACCTTGTTTGCTGTAGCATAGACTAGATCCAGGCCTGCTGAATCTAGCTTTGTTTGTATGCTTGTTGTTTGTTTGCTTGTTATTTCCCTGGAATGCTAATTCCACCTAAGACACGGCTTCTCAGCACTTCTGTGGATCCCTAGTGATATCTGCATTGCTTACTGTACATATTTCCTTGTTTCAGTTGAAAGAAAGTTACTGTTTGTTGTTTTTGCATTTAAGTTACCTGTAACACATTGCACTTAACTTACCTGGCACTTGCTCACTAAAGCAATTATATAAGTCAGCACTAAAAATTAAAAGCACTACACCCTCACTCCCCATTGGCCCTTGTTTTCAATTATAAATGAATTCCCAATATTATTCTAGCATGTCCAAAGGTCAGTTGTCAATCTCGTCTCTGGTCCAGCTGGTGAATCTGGGAATCTTGAGGCAATGTTACAACTGCCTTATATACACAGACAACCCTCTTCTCCTCCCAACAAATTCCAACACATGTGAATGATGCAACCATATAGCCAAACTGGAGGCTAAGCTCTCTCAACTCAGTACTGGCATAACCAGTCAGGAGAAGGAAACCACACTCACTACAATTCCAGTCTCACATAGACCTACCATGACAGCAAACCAAACACATAATCACACAAAAACATACTCAGAGGCTCTAAATAAAGATCTGCCTAAGCAGCAGAGACCTCCAAAGCAGACTCCCAAGCAACCGCTACCCCAAAACAAAACACGTGCAACACATATCTCACAAAGCCAGTGTGCCGAACAGTCACAGCCCTTAAGGCTAAACAACACACCTGATACACTTGTAATAAGTGACTCTATCATCAGGCACATTGACGTCCCGCTCACCAGACTGATCAAGGAGAAGGTCACGGTGAGCAGCCTGTCGGGCGCTAGGATCCACCACATAACACAAGCACTTAGATCACTCCAAGGCAAGTACAAATATGACTCAGTCATTGTCCATGCTGTTGTGAATGATCTGAGACGTACCTCCCTGGACTACATGAAAAGAGACATAGAGGAGCTCTCTGAGCATGTAGCCCAGGCCGGTATGACCCTGACCTTGAGTAGCATCTTACCCTCACCAAGAATGATGCCACAATATGAAGACAAGATGATCTATTTCAAAAATTGGCTTAAGTACTGGTGTCATTCAAAGGGGATCCAATGCCTTTCAACCTGGGATGATATGCTCGACAAGCCATGATGCTTCTCTTGGGACGGCTTGCACCTGTCACCCCTGGGCTTTTGGATATTGGCAAAAGCTCTTGCTACCCCCATAGTGCCTTTTTTAGGCAAGGCTCAAAAGACAAACCCACCTCCATAGGTATCACAAGGGATAAGAAACTAAGAGTAATGCTACTCAACGCCAGAAGTCTAAACCTCAAGATGCATGCACTCGAAACTCTCCTTAGCATGGAGAACATCGATATCTGTGCAGTAACAGAAACCTGGTTCAGGGCTCCCGAGAGCACCCCAGCACTACCAGGTTATACCTCATACCATGCTTTTCGGCCCCAAAACTTGGACCGAACCACAAAAGGAGGGGGAGTATTGATATTCATCAAAGATACCCACACCTCCAGGTTGGTGGCAAAGCACGAAGCATCAGAGACTAGCCATGTGCAACTAACAGTGGGTAAAACTGCCGTCCAGTTTATAGCCTGCTACAGACCACCCTCCCAAACCCAGGAACCCCACTCGGCCTTCCTGAGAACACTGGAAAATATGAAGGTCTCTCCAAACACCATAATATTGGGTGACTTCAACTACCCAAATATAGACTGGGAGCATTACTCTAGCTCCAACACCCTAGCCCAAAGGTTCCTAGAATTCATAAACTCAAATGCTATGGAACAACTTGTTACCACTCCCACAAGAGGGGAAAACATACTGCACCTGATCATCACCAACATGGGGACTCTATGCTTCAGACCAGAAGTATATTCCTCACTGGTAAGATCAGACCATAAACTGATCTCACTGGATATTCACATCCCGACCCCACTCCCTGCCCAGAAAACCACAGTGAAAAACTTCTCTAAAGCAAATTTCACACTCCTCAAAACCGAGGTGGAATCCTTCAAAGCCCCTGGGCCTGTGGAAAATACGGCCCAGACCGCAGAATCCTTTATAAATGCATTCTATGAACACCTTCGGGAATGCATGGATCATGCAATCCCAAATAAAACCAAGACCCAATCCTCCAAAGGCAGACGTCCTGTCTGGTGGACCCCAGCCATAAACAAGCTATACAATAGAAGGAGGAAGCTACTACATGATAGAGCAAAATCCCAAAAAGGGAAGGCATCTCTGATCAGTATTAGCAAAAAACTAAGGGCACTCATAAAATCATCTAAGGCCAGTTTCGAGAGAAAAATTGCATAGGACACTAAGGATAATCACAAGGCTTTCTTTAGTTAAGTTAGGAACCTGGGTGGGAATTCCCAGATATGCTCAGAATTAGTCCAAAATGACAAAAAATACACCGAACCCACAGACATTGCCAACATCGTAGCTGACAGGTTCAGCGCAAACTTCTCCCCCCCGCCCCAACAAAAGGACAAATATCTATCCCAGCAGAATTCTGCCCCCCTGACATCTCAGATGCTCAGGTAAGAGCCGCCCTCTCCAAAGCAAAAAACACAGCATCAGTGGGACCAGACGGTGTCCCGGGCTGGTCCTACATGAACTCCAAGAAGAGCTAAACCCAAACATAACACTACTGTTCAGTCTCAGCCTTACTGCAGGATATGTACCCAAAGAGTGGCGTATAGCAACAGTGGTCCCTCTCCACAAAGGTGGTGCCTCAATGAACCCTGGAAACTATCACCCCATAAGCCTGACTAGCTTGGTCTGCAAAGCTATGGAAATGATCATCATGGACCTCATAAATAAAGATATTGGGGACCTACAGACACTGGATCCTACCCAGTTCGGCTTTGTTAAGGGCAGATCCTGCCTCTTAAACCTGGTTGACTTCTTTGAAACAGTCACCAAGGCCATTGACGAAGGGAAGGTGGTCCACACAGCCTACCTGGACCTCGCAAAAGCCTTCGATACAATACTCCACTCGGGCATTATAGATAAGCTCACCAGCTTAAATATAAACCCCTATGTCACTAGATGGGTTGCAAACTGGCTCAAGGACAGAACCCACATGGTTAGAATTGCTGGAGCCATGTCAGACTCCAAACCAGTTACAAGTGGCGTCCCACAAGGCTCAGTCCTGGGACATCTCTTGTTCGGTATATATTTCTCGGAGGTACAGGCCAACACAGAAGGACTGTGGCTGACCAGGTTCACAGATGACTGCAAACTGGGCGCCATCATCAACTCTCCAGCCGACACAATCATCTTCCAAAAGGGCCTCATAGAAACAGACAACTGGTGCCAGAGCCATGGCCTCTAGCTAAATGCCAAAAAGTGTATAGTCATCCCCTTTGGCAAAAACAAAGTGCCCACAAATTACCACATAGGTGGTAATTCATTAAGTACAGAAGAAGTAATTAGGGACCTGGGGACCCAAGTTGATAGCAATCTCTCATTTGACAACCACATGGCCAAAGTGGTTAGAAAAACATTTTATATAGCCCACCTAATCATGAAGGGATTCACATCTAGATTAGGGGAGGTCATCGTGCCTCTTTACTCATCCCTCATCAAGCCCATAATCGAGTACAATGCCCCTTTTGGGATGTACCTTACCAAACAACTGCAGCAATTTGAAAGACCCCAAAAGCACCTCACCAAGAGGATCAAAGGGCTCAAACAGATGCCATATGCTGCCCGGTTAAAGAAACTCCAGCTCTAATCGGTGGCAAACTGCCTGCTCAGAGGCGACCTGTGCCTGACGTATAAAGCCATGTCCAACCCGGAATTAAGGGACATGCTGCACCTCAAAAAATCCAAATCCTATTGAGCTACATGCTCGAGAGACTTGAACCTCAGCACTGAAATAAATAGGACATGCTGGAGGGACAGATTCATAACCCAGAGGCTCTCTTCACTCTGGAATAAAATCCCAGTCCAGGTTAGGCAGAGTCCCTCATTGACTCTCTTCAAGAGGAATCTTGATGAGTGGATGGGAGATCGTAGGTTTACCCCAGGTATCACTTCTGTGTCACTGTTAGACAGAGGCACAGTATACTAACCTCGAAAAAGGGCATAGCAAAATTAATTTAAAATGGGTGGCGAAAGCCAAACATACTCTGGCTAGGCTTATAAATGTCCTAGGGCAGATAGCCTAGTATGAACCTATGAACCTATGAACCTATGAACTATCAGATTTCGACATAACATTGTTCGAATGTACAGATGTCCAAACCAAATGCTCGGAAATCTGTACACCAAACAGGTAAATTTCAAACCGAGCATTTCAGTGCAGTTGAATTTTGAAAATGTCGACTACACTGAAATGCTTCTACCCACCCAACATACTACAACTGTTTTTTTACATGGGGGCAAGCGCCCCACACCCCCCTACTTATATATACAAACTTTGGGATTGCACTACAGTGAGGGTAAGGGTATATTTCCCCATCCCCACTATAGTGCAATCTGCACCGCAATGTTGGAGCTAACAACAGTGGCCATCCACTCTTGTCAGCTTCGACATTGTGATGATTACCCTAATGGTTCCGCTATGTGGTTTTCACACATAGTTCATTCATCTAAAAGACGAACAAACATGTGATAGTAAACCTATATATATATATATATATATATATATATATATATATATATATTCAGTACAATATTATAAATACTAATGATTTCACTTGCAGTCTACTGTATGCATGTTTCATGGAGTGCACATACCATAACTATATAATCTAGTACTATGGCCAACATACATGACATATGTGATGCATAAAAAATTAAAAACGCACCCGACAAACACTCATGGAATGATGATGTTCTACTGGGATGAGCTTCAACTAGTGTAGGGAAAAAAACATTATGGAACATATAATTTACACCAATTAATTAGGTGAGCAGTGTTAATACATACAGAATGTGTGACATACACATACCACTCATATGTGCACTTGAGGACTTCTGTGTAGAGGTTGTGGGTTTTACTGTGATCTTGCAGTGGGAAAGTAAAGAGAATGACTGCACAGTCATGTATTTAGCAAAATGAATACTAACAGCATCACATATACAATACAGTGATATGGGCTGCAAATTCTCACATGATGGTCGTTGCAAATGTACAGGGCCTGTATTAACAAATACTGACATAAATAGCAGGCATCACATCTCCTACACATTTTTGAAAGCTATGACAATGTTTCTGTAACATACCTGGTCTTTCTGCACTTGAAAATGAACAGCTTACCCCTCCACTGGATGTACCTGTAGAGTTCAATGTTACTGAAACAACAATATAACAGTAAACAGCAGTGTCATTAAATAAGGTGGAGGCACTAACAAGGTAGTGTGCACAGCAATAGTGTTGAGACACTCACCTGATGGTCCCTGGTGTAGGCCAGAAGTACATGGACCTGTAAATATTAATGCAATAAACATTACAAATGTTGCTTGCACTGCTCTCTCTGTAACTCATATGTACCAGTACAAGTAATTATACCCATGTTCATCATCCTCACCCTATGTGGAAGTGTAGTCATGGCTCTTCTCTGCTGTTGTAAATCAAACACAGCAATATAAGAATATGCTTGCTGAAGCAATATGCCATCAGTGTCACAATAATCTTCCATGTATTGAGCATAAATACATACATGTCCATGCTGGAACTTTAGCTTCAATCCCACCACCAAGGATTCATCAGCCCCTCTTGCTGTGTGCAGGGAGGCCAAACAATTGTGATGGCATTGGGGGATTCAGTGGAGGTCCACCACCGGAGGCATCCTTTGATCTGTCATAACTTGTTACTCTGTTGGCTGCACCAAGAATCATGTCTGAACAGCATCATCTACAAGCCTCACAGGATCAGTTGTGGCCTCCAACTGCATTAAATATATTGGTGAGGTCCATCCAGATTTCATTTCTCCCAACAGTATCTCCTAAACAGCCTAGGAATCTCCTACCATGTTAGAGGACAGCATCAATTATGATGTCATTTTCTTTGGGGGAAACGTTGTCACTCCTAGGGCAGTTGGCCATATGGAACACATTAATAAGCACATGATAATAATCATGGTTGACTATATTTATGCATTTGATTCTGTGAAGAGCATATTTCAAAATAAACACTATGCATTCCTGTGCAATGCAAAATGATTATCTTTAACAGATTTACTAATTACCACTACAGAACTTCTACCAGTCCAGTGGCCAATATATCTCACACTGAGACTCAAAGAATCAAAGTTCACCTTGAGTGCACCCAGCTTTAAATTCCATTTCCACCATATATAATTAATGAGGTTAATTAAAATTAGTTTTTGGAATTCCTTTCATGCAGAGCTGCATAAATTGCTGTTATGCACCAAAACACCCAGCTGTACCATGTAAACACCAGATAGGTATGATAAATGGTACCATGTGTGGCTCATGCCCATTATCTTCCAATGATCTGATAACATGACATCAGCACCACTTTTAAATACTGATTTTGATACATTTACTGATCAGACCATTCTACTGTTTGAGGATTGTGATGGCTACTTCGAGGAAGCTCAGATATACCTGTGTGCACTCAACTGGACTGATGAGGAGATGACCCTGATGTTGATGATGTATGCCAGATTGGAGCAGCGGATGAGAGCCAGAGTAAAAAACTTCACTACGATTGATGTGTGGAACCTGATCACAAGGGACCATTGATGGAGGATGGGGATCTACTGCATTGGAGGTTCATCACTACTATGATGGCCTACATCTTTGGGACCTATCAGAGATTCGAAGTAGGGTTGACAAGGTGGGGAGGCAGAACATAAATCCCTACAGTTAGTAATAATATTCTGCATTTACCTTAGCATTCCTACTGATTTTACAGATATTTCTTTGAAACATGCATATCATATAGATGTTTTTATAGCCATGCTGTAGCTGATGTAAGAATTAAATTGTGGGGATAATTCAGTGGACTTTGTACATGCTGGCTTCTTAACTAATGGTTTGACACCCATGTTGTTATCTTATTTAATAATTGAATAATATCTATAACTATGCCCATTGTAGATGTTCATATGTTTTACAACATCTAAGTACATAATTTCACACAGCCTCTGTTCTCGTGCATCACAGATGCTTATAGTGCCTAGAGGGTTCCATTCACATAGTCAAACTTTTACAAGTTCGAACCACATATGGTTGAGACCATACATTCGAATTTGTAAAAGTTTGAGCATTTGAATGGAAATCACCATAAGTGGAGGTTTCCATTCACTTCAATGTGGTGCTATCTCGGAGTTGGTATATTTAATTAGCGGGGGTGTGGGGGACGCTTGCCCCCCTGCTTACAACAAGTTATTGATTTGTACGTTTTGTATTTTTTTTTTACATAGTCGAAGTTCTGCAACTTCGAACTTAATGGTTCGATCATTAGGTCTACAGAGTTATGGAACTTTGACTATGTAATATAGACCTGTGCCTAAACTGTGGATGATTCTGCATTTCATAGTTTTTCATTATAGTCTGACTGCATCACCTATTCAACTATTACAAGATGGAAGACAACACTTATATCACTTACTTACATCATTCTTCATAAACAAGTAAACAGTAATACCTGGAACATTACTTAAACACAGGTGTTTAGTTATGTATTGTTAGCTGTTATATCTTCACTATGAGAGGTGTTAAAATTGTATGCATTTTCCATGTGTTGCCATTTCTCACAGGATTTCTAATAAATACCTGCAGTACCTATTTTCTCAGTGAAAGCCTAGCTGAATGATAACTTGGCCTGGCTAAGATGTCTAAATTTTGACATGTTGTCAGTTCCAAAACACACAGGGGAACTTGCTAGCTTGGTTAATGTCAACCATATCGCTGTTTTAAAAACATATTGCAGTATTTTATATTAAGGTTAATGTGCATGGTAATGACTCAATGATCTAGTTTTTCTTCGAATAATGCCATAATCTGTAAAGGACTAATAATGTCAGTTGTTGAACGACAATGTTTGGAGACCAGTGCCTATTTGTGTATGAGTAGCATGTGCTGAGTATTAGCTCAGCTTGTAAAGATGCAGGCCAGTATGTCTACATTTTGTGTGCTGTGTGTTCAGTTCTCGAAAGTGAATGCATATATCTTAAACTGTTATATTGACTTCATATACCGATAGCATTCAGTTAACTAAGCATAGTACACTTATAGATATCAATGTATATTTTGAGCATTGTTGCGAATAAGCCTGTTATTTGTTGAATTCCTACTGATATCTCTGTAATCTGTAACATTCCATTCACATCCACTATTTAATAGCGGGGCCAGTACATCTCAATAAATCCTGTTACGTCAGAGAAAGTTTTAGGTTAATATTGTATACTTTAGAAAACACGCTATGAAGGGCTGTTTTTCATAAAATACTGCAGGCAATAGAAGAACAAAATCAATCTCTAATGTTGAGGGACTGTGATTACCACACTAACAGTTGGAATGAAGACGAGGGAAGATGTTTGTTTTCAACCTCTATTGTTAAGGCACTGTGATGGCTACACTAACAGTTGGAATAAAGACCAGGGAAGATGTTTGTTTTCAACCTCTAATGTTGAGGGACTGTGATGGCCACACTAACAGTTGGAATGAAGACCAGGGAAGATGTTTGTTTTCAACCTCTAATGTTGAGGGACTGTGATGGCCACACTAACAGTTGGAATGAAGACCAGGGAAGATGTTTGTTTTCAACCTCTAATGTTGAGGGACTGTGATGGCCACACTAACAGTTGGAATGAAGACCAGGGAAGATGTTTGTTTTCAACCTTTAATGCTGAGGAACTGTGATGGCCACACTAACAGTTGGAATGAAGACCAGAGAAGATGTTTGTTTTCAACCTCTAATGTTAACGGACTGTGATGGCCACACTAACAGTTGGAATGAAGACCAGGGAAGATGTTTGTTTTCAACTAGTGATGTGCAATTTTACAAGGAATAATGGTCCACACACACACATTTCTGTACAGCAGCAGGTATGATTCTGTTCACATAAGCTGGATGTTACATGACACTGTCAATCTGTCTGAGGAATGGCTGCTCTCCATAACTGTTAATTATTATGAACACAGTGCTGACATGAATGTAATTTAAAACAGTTTAGTTACATGAGCAGCATAGGTTCATACTTTGCAAAACTAAGCCAAGATTATTCTTAATACATTAACTCTTTTCACTGGCCAGAATCCATGCTTTTTACAGTTAAGATGACCTTTGGAGCTTGTGGTGAAATATTTTGTCTAGAGAGGCTTAGCTGTTTTCCTTGTGGCAGAAAGAATCAGTCTGGTTTGCTCTAGCTAGAAGCATCCCTGCAACACTTTTATTTTGATTGGATAATTGCTTTCTGTTTCTCTGCCTTTAATAGACAGTGTTTTAAACCAGCTGTACTTGTTTGCTCAAGCTGTTCAAAGCTGCAGTGAGAGTGCCATTTGCTCTGCTGTGATACTGGAAAAACCTAAGTGCTTATTTTGAACTGTTTTCTGTACTTTTGTTTTACTGTATACCTGTGTAATCTTCTATGCAAATGTTTTTTGTAATCTGTGCAACTGTTTTTTAGTCTCCTTTTTGTTGAATGTTAGAGATGAGTATCTGTTACTGTTTAGGGTTGCCACCTTTTCAAATGCCCAGAGTGGGACATTTTTGGTACAAACATCAGATTTTATAGGCCGACACATACCCACAGTCAGTACAAAGGTTAGAACTTAACTTTTTGCCTAAATAAAAGCTTATTCTTGTAGCATTTTAGTTGCGTATTCTGTTTCTTATAATATTTAGGTATTTTAAATACAGAATAACTATTTTATGCAACTACTACGTAAAATATAGGAAATAATTTTGTCCTAAAATCTCAGGACATTTGCCATTTTTTTAATTTTTTGTCAGGACACAACTACGCAAAGAGGGACTGTCCCTCGCAAAGTGGGACAGGTGGTAACCCTATTACTGTTTGTGACCTTTGGAGCTTGTAATGAAATCTTTTGTCTAAAGAGGCCTAGCTGTTTCCTTTGTGGCAGAAATAATCAGTCTGGTTTGATCTAGCTAGAAGCATTCCTGCAACACTGTTATTTTGATTGGATAATTGGGCTGGTTTCTGTTTTTCTGCCCTTAATAATCAGTGTTTTAAACCAGTTGTACTTGTTTGCTTAAGCTGCTCAAAGCTGCAATGAGAATTGAATTTGCTCTGCTGTTATATTAGAAAAAGATAAGTGCTTATTTTCAACTGTTGTACTGTATATCTGTGTAATTTGTGCAACTGCTTTTGATCCACCCACTCACCCAGGTGTTTTGGTGGTCTTAAATCTTGGTGGCTTTGAGTTGCCTGCCTCTAGTATAAAGTTGATACTGGACACTCCCCCCAATCACATTACATCAGCTCATTCTACTGTTTATAGTGAGAACTTAGTAAAGGCCCACCCCTTTTGCTTCTGAACATTGAATTGTCTCATTACCCTCTGTCTCGTCACGTTCTACTAAAAAAAAAAAAAAAAAAAAACTGTACCTGTTTCTACTTCATTTTGCTGCTTGTCCTTAGGAGTTCAACTGCATTTAGTTTGCCATATTTATTACTGCTTGTTCGTAGCCTCATTAAATTGATGACAGTATTCTATTGACTCACTGTTTTATTTGTGCTGTCTGTCACTGTTGTGATGGTGAGCTACTGTTTCAAAGCTATCTACTGATTAACTAAATGTCATTATCTACTGCAATTCATTCCTGTTTAATTGCATTTTACTGCATTTTGTTGCTGTTTAACTGTATTTTTTTCATACTGTTAGTTCTGTTCTTTTCACTATAAGTGATTAATCTGTACTTCATTGTGAGTTTTTTCTTACTGAGTTTTTAACCTTAAAATTGAGTAGCATATTCTTGATACAGGTCTGCTGCATCCAGAGCTTTGGCTGCACAATTTTTACCTCTTTGTGAGGTATTCCAGCTACAAGTTTTCCCTTAGTAACACTTGTGTTACCATCTAGTAGTACTACTCGTAGAACTTCCTCCCTTTACCCACTTAGCTCTTTTAGTTTCTGACAAATATTGACAGGCAATTTCCTACATTTTCCCCTGCCAGTCTGGTCGATTTGGGCATCCTGAGACAGTGTAGCAACTGCCTCATGTACATGGACAACCCTCTGCTACTGCCACCTAGGAACACAATTTCTGATAGATGCAATTACATCAAGCACCTAGTGTCATTGCTGTCTCTCCCACAAACCAGTATATCTGGCACTGAGAAGGTTGGCAACACAAACACCACCCACACATACACAACACACCCCCACATATGCAGAGGTCCTCAACAAAAGCATACCCAAACAAAACAGACCTCCAAAGCATAAACGCACACAAACTCCACTGCCCACCACACCACACACAATATACATAGTCCACACACCTGTGTCTCACAGCCACTAAGGCTTAAACATAAACCCAACATATTAGTCATAAGAAACTCCATTGTGAAATGCAAAGATGTGCCCTTCACCAGGCTGAATAAGGAGAAAGTCACGGTTAGTTGTTTGTCGGGTGCCAGACTCTGCCATATCACCGATGTACTCAAGTCTCTCAACAGGTACTGTTATGACTGTGTCATAGTGCATGTTGGAGTGAATGACTTGAGATGTACCTCCCTGAACTATATAAAGAGAGACATAATCAAGCTCGCTGAGTATGTGTTCCAGGCAGGGATGTTCCTAGCCTTAAGGAATATTCTGCTTTCACCCAGAATGATGCCTCGATACAAACAGAAAATGATTGACTTTAACAACTGACATAGTTTCTGGTATCATTCCAAGAGGATCTAGTACCTTGACAGCCTGGGATGACATGACTGATAAGCCACAATGCTTTGCCAGAGGTGGCTTGCATCTGTCTCCCTTGGGCTTCAGGCTCCTGGCAAAGGCTCTTGCTTCCCCCATAGTGCCTGTTTTAGGCAATGCCATGAGGTTAAAACTACCAATATGAACATTTCATCAAAACATAAATTAAAGATCATACTGCTAAATGCTAGGAGTCTAAACATGAAACTGCACTCATTGCAAGCATTCTTAACCCTGGAAGAAGCTGACATTTGTGCAGTCACAGAAACCTGGTTCAAAGGTGTGGAGAGCACCCCAACTATACAAGGATTCTCATTCTATCATTCATTCAGACCCCAAGCCATGGGCAGCAAAACAAAAGGAGGTGAAGTTGCAATATATATAAAAGACTTACACACCTCTAGGCTTGTCAAACAGTATGATGCACAGGAAATACTTCAGGTGCAGTTAACAACTGGCAAGACCCCTATTCAAATCATAGCTAGCTACAGGCCTTCAACTCTGACTCAAGATGCCCACTCCACCTATTTGAACCTCTTTGAATCTATCAAGATTCAACCCTTTACCCTGATACTGGGTGACTTTAATAATCCAGCCATAGATTGGAAGAAATACTCATGCCAAAAAACAAATGCCTGAGATTCCTTGATTTTGTCAATGAAAATGCCTTGGACCAGTTGGTTGACACCCCCACAAGAGGTGAAAATATCTTGGACTTTGTATTAACTGATATAAGTAACCACTGCAACATCCCTATAGTGTCATCATCCCTGGTATGATCTGACCACAAAGCAGTCACTTTTGAAGTCATCTTTTCCCCGAACCCCCCCCCCCCCCAACTAGGGTGAAACAAAAAAACTTCTCTAAAGCTGACTGCAACCTCTTAAGGGAAGGTATAAACAACTTCACAGCCCCCTCTCCCTCCACAGGAACTGACACATATGTCCAAACCTATACCAAAGTACTATATGAGCATTTATATAGCTGCATGGAATCAGGAATACCAGACAGGATGTAATTATTCTGCTCAAGGAAGACTAAACCTGTCTGGTGGACATCTACAATAAATAAACTCTATAATAAAAGGAAAAAAATTGCTGTCCACGACCAAGAAGGAGCAGGTGTCTAATTGGAAGCAATCTCTCTTTAGCCTGAACAATCAAATAAGAGCACTAGTGAAATCCTCCAAAGCAAACTTTGAGTCCAAACTGGCCACATCTACTAAAGACAATCATAAGGCTTTCTTCAAATATGTCCACAATCTCAAGAGAGGCACCCAGATCTGCTCAGAACTGGTGGTCAAGGACACCACATACACAAACCCTGTAGATATAGTCAACCTGCTGGCAGACAGGTTCAGTGAAAACTTCACTCCTCTGTCCCCCCATCAGTAAAACAGGACATCCCAGTACCTGCCCCCTCCCCTTATCTCTAGAGAGCAAGTCATCACTGCCCTCTCAAAAGCAAAAAATATAGCCTCCATGGGACCCGATAACATCACAGGCTGCATCCTACATGAATTCAGGCAAGAAATTGTAGCACCATTAGGCACCCTATTCAACCAAATCCTGAGTACTGGCTTCATCCCAGCTGAGTGGAGGACAGCTACTGTCAGCCCTAAGCACAAAGGTGGAGCATCCACCAATCCAGGAAATTATAGACCCATCAGCCTAACTAGCCTAATCTGCAAGGCCATGGAGTGCATTATCATGGACCTCATTAAGAAGGACATTAGCTGGAGTGCATTATAATGGACCTCATTAAGAAGGACATTAGCAATCTCCAGACACTTGATCCCACACAGTTTGGTTTTATCAAGGGGAGGTCATGCCTGTTAAATTTGGTTGACTTCTTTGAGACAGTCACCAAGGCCTTAGATGAGAGGAAGACAGTGCACACCACCTACTTTGGTCTGGCCAAGACCTTCGATACTATTCCCCACTCAGGTATAATAGATAAACTCCTTCAACTAGGCATCAATCCATATGTTACCAGGTGGGTAGCAAACTGACTCACTGATAGAACGCCCCTAGTCAAAATAGAGGAAGCCACCTCAAGTAGTAGACCTGTAACAAAAGGTGTAACCCAGGGATTGGTCTTGGGGCTTCTGCTGTTTGGCATGTACTTCTCAGAGGTGCAGGCCAAATCTAGTGGGCTATGGCTGACCAAGTGTGCAGATGCCTGCAAGCTGGCTGCAGTCATCAATTCCCCTAGTCACGTGGACATCCTCCAATAGGGTCTCACCCAAACAAATAACTGGTGCCAGAAACATGGCCTCAAACTGAATGCCAAAAAATGCATCATCATCCCTTTTGGGGAGAATGACATCCCCACAAATTATCATATTGATAATAAGGCACTAAACATTTAATCAGTCTTGAGGGACTTGGGCACCCAGGTTGATAACAAACTGACTTTTGACCACCATATTGCCTCCATTGTATGGGAAGCTTTCTACATACCTCACCTCATTAGTAAGGTCATCTCTTCCAGGGACAAGGTGGTCATAACATCCCTGTAGTCTTCCCTTATAAAACCCATTATTGAGTACAATGCCCCTTTCAGCATGTACCTCACAAAGCACATGCAGCAGCTGGGAGACCACATAGGTTACTCAACTGGAGAATCCAAGGCCTCAAACATCTACCCTACACAGATAGGCTAAAAATGCCTGTCCCTCTACTCAGTCTCTTACACAATCCTCAGAGGTCTGGCATACAAAGTAATCTCAGACCCCACCGTGATGGGACTGCTGCATATATGCAAGTCAAGCTCCACTCAAGTAACCCGCATGAGCGACCTCAGCTTGGTCTGTAGCATCAATAGGACTTGTTGGCAGGACAGATTTGTGCCCCATAGACTCCCTCTTTTGTGGAATAGACTCCCTTTCCATATAAAGCAGAGTACGTCATTAAACCTTTTTAAGTGCAACCTGGATAACTGGACGGGGAACAGAAAATACACCCCTGGGATTCCACCTATGTCCCTGCTGGACAATGGCATAGGGTGCTGACTTGTTGGAATATGGGCTAAACTCTTGGCTAGGCTTGGAAGGGCCTCAGGGTCAATAGCCTAGTAACTTTCTATGATCCTATGATTAAGTAGACAAATAGGTCTCAAGGTTAGAGTTTGGATATATACTGTGATTGCAGGTTTTAATCTCATGTCCTCCAGTCTGTACTGAGAAATGTCAACACCTAAATGTAAAAATGTCAGCTGTGTATTACAATTATCTAATGTTGTTAATGGTACATAAAGTGTGTTGTGAAATGTATGTCATTGTTATTTATGAAATACATTTTTAAAAATATTTTTATTTATTTCAGATGACGAGGGCTGTAGTTGGAACAGAAAGATGTGCATCGAGCAGATGCAGAGGCTTGAAGAGCAGTTGAGGGAGAGAGGTATGCTGAATATTTTACATATATTATGAACTGAAATGCATATTTCACTGTTTCAGGCCTATGATTTTCAAATGAATGCTTATTGATTAGAATGTAGGAATACCAATCATGCATCAGTAAGGAAAGTGAAATCAGCAAATAGTAGCTGTCATTACATCAGTGTATGACACTTACAGTGTTGATATTTTATGTATTTTTGATCCATTTTGTCAGCATGCATTTTTAATACATCCACAACCTAAATGACAATTTGTTGCGTATATCTGTTACAGAGGTTAAGATAAATCTTCTGCATATAATTGAAAATTCAGCACACATTTGTTATCAATTTATTCACAACCTAGATAGCTTGCTGTGTATATTTATCACACAGTTTTTAAAGTGAATGTTTTACATGTAAGTGTTGTGACTGTTGCTTATGATGTATAGTTTGGCACAGTTGTATGACTCTCTATGATTTTTAATGACTGATCTGTTGAGTGTAGCCTCTTTATTCACAGACTGAATGGGAGTTTGCTGTGTCAGTGTTAAAACTGCTGTTTGCAGACTGTGTGGCATGGCCTTCAGTTCAATATTGGAATTACTTCTGCCTCAGACCCCATGTGTGTGTTTGTAAAAGCACTGTTATAGCCTAGGTTGACTAACATAACTAGCATACCCTGCAGGTTAACATTGACATTGTTTCTGTCTCCAGCCCCTTGTTTTCTTTAAACACTGCAATAGCCTAGGCTGATGGATGCTTCAGCAGGTACCTGTTTGATAGCAGCAGTTCATAACCAGCATACCTTGCAGGTCAACATTGGCATTGTTTCTGTCTCCAACCCCTTGGTTGTGTTTCTTTTTAAAAACACTGCTATAGCCTAAGTTGACTAACACTTGAGCAGGTATCCATTTTATAGCAGCAGTTCATAATCAGCAAGCATATTCTCATTTGTAGGATGTCTGATTCCTGATTGATTTTGAAGATAATGTATACAGTTGTACACATGCAATACTGTTATTAACAGATATATTACCTTCTCATGTATCTAAAGTTGCTTTGATTGAATATATCACATTGTTTTTAGTGTTGCACTCATTATATTGATGTGTGTTCACCCAATATCATACTACCTGTCTGAGATAGTTGCGATATGGTCTGCCTATTGTCCGATATCTTTCTCCTCATTCTTACAATGGCATGTTGCAGCTACTCATATATATCAACTGCAGATAGTAAAATATGTTTTTTGAACATTCATACATTTTTTACAAAGCTAATAACCCATGTGTTTCTGTTTAATCAGAGAATTTTTCAAGAAAGAATGCTGCTGTCCTTTTTAGGAGTAAAACATATGAGGCCATAGGTAACTCCGTCCACAACAGATGTGTCTCAGTCCCTGTCTTAATTATCTCATAATGATATTGTCTTGTGCAATGATTTTCATGGGACTGTTCTGCATGATAGACATTTTGCTTTATTTTCTGTTGTGTTTTGCAATTCATCTTTACAGATCATGGTACCTGATGACATTTGCCAATCCAAAGACATCAATATGCGCACAGGAGGACACTGCCAGATTCATCTGAAGAAGAAGATGCCGATGATGACAACAATGCCAAGGCACCTGGACCCACCCCTGGCTGAGACAACCTGCCTGCACCCCAGAGGAGATGTCATGACAGCTGTGATAGAGACAATTTTTGGGAGGAGATCCAGGTGGTCATGACTGATGTGTGCCGAACAAAGATAACGGATATGATGGGGACCATCTTAAATGAGATGGCATGGATTATGTTCAGGATGATAGCTCATGAGATCATTTGGAAGTCAGACCCATACCAATCTAGTCCCTCCAGTTGGTAGGCATTGCCGTGTGCTCCACTACTTTTATGCTGCTCATATGGTGAATGAAATTTAATTAATTGGACTGCATATGTACTTTTTTACATGCATACCATGTATCTGTCATGTTTATGTGCTATTATTGTGTGACATTTACTTTGTTTTCAATGTGTGCATGACACACATTTATGCATTACACTGTCCACACAGATTCAACCGTCCATGCAATGTGGCAGTTAACCTGTTAATAGCGCTGCAAGAGGCAGCCTGTAAATACGTGTCTTACTGAGATAACTGACAGACAAGGTATGTTGTCCATAGTCCAATAAGAACAGCGTCATTTGTCTTTGATGTCTGTTTTGCCATATCAGGTTTGTGTAATATACATATGTGTCATTTCACATGTTTTGGATGACAGTTTTCATGATATCCCACTGTCATGATGTAGTGTTATGTCATGGTTTGGCAATACTAATGCCTGTCTATGTGCCATCTTCCTTTTCTGAATGCATCATTCAACAGTGTAATGCTAATTTGTACACAATGTTACAGATTACACTTTCTTTCACAGTACATTACAGCATGTTTGTTGCATGTAGAATTTTCACACCCATGAAACAATGACAATGATGTACACCTTCCATAAGTAGTTATACACATTATGACTGTATGTGTGTGTGTGTGTGTGTGTGTGTGTGTGTGTGTGTGTGTGTGTGTGAGTGTGTGTAGATACTGACACAGAAATGTACCTTTAACAAGTGAGTATTCAGTGATGCAATGCTGATGTGCTGCAATGATGCTCACAAAGGGGGGTACCTCTACAGACCCTGGGAACTACCGCTCCATATGCTTAACCAGCCTGGTCTGCAACGCTATGGAAAGAATCATTATGGAACTCATAAACAGAGACATTGGGGACCTACAGACACTTGACCCCACCCAGTTTGTCTTTGTAAGGGGCAGATCCTGCCTTTTGAACCTGGTTGACTTTTTCGAAACAGTCACTAGAGCCATTGATGAAGGCAAAGCAGTCCATACAGCCTACCTGGACTTGGCTAAGGCCTTCGACACAATACCCCACTCAGGCATCATAGATAAGCTCAACAGCTTAAACGTAAACCCTTATGTCACTAGATGGGTTGCAAACTGGCTAAAGGACAGAACCCATAAAGTTAAAATCGCTGGAGCAATGTCAGACTCAAAGCCAGTCACAAGTGGTGTCCCACAGGGATCTGTCCTGGGACCCCTCTTGTTCAGCATTTATTTCTCAGATGTTAAAGCAAACATGGGAGGGTTGTGGCTGACAAAGTTTGCAGATGACTGCAAACTAGGTGCCATAGTCAATACACCAGCGGACACATACATCCTACAAAAAGGCCTCACAGAAACGGACAACTGGTGCCGGAGTCATGGCCTTAAACTAAATGCCAAAAAATGTATAGTTATTCCCTTTGGGAAAAACAAAGTACCCACAAATTATCACATAGACAGCAACCCACTGAGTATGGAAAAAGTAATCAGAGACCTAGGGACCCAAGTAGACAGCGACCTCTTATTTGACACCCACATTGCCAAAGTGGTTAGAAAAACATTCTACCTTGCACACCTTATCATGAAGGGATTCACACCCAGATCCAAGGATGTCATTGTACCCCTATACTCCTCCCTCATCAGACCCATGATTGAGTACAATACCCCATTTGGTGTGTACCTCACCCGGCATTTGCAACAGCTGGAGATACCACAAAAGTACCTCACCAAGAGGATCAAGGGTCTCCAACATATGTCTTATTCTGCCAGACTAAAGAAACTCCAGCTCTATCCAGATCCAAGGATGTCATTGTACCCCTATACTCCTCCCTCATCAGACCCATGATTGAGTACAATGCCCCATTTGGTATGTACCTCACCCAGCATTTGCAACAGCTGGAGAGACCACAAAAGTACCTCACCAAGAGGATCAAGGGTCTCCAACATATGTCTTATTCTGCCAGACTAAAGAAACTCCAGCTCTATTCAGGAGCATACCGCCTGCTCAGAGGTGATCTCTGCCTGACGTACAATGCCATGTCCAATCAGGAACTGATGGACATGCTCCACCTCAAAAAATCCAAATCCATCAGGACCAGGAGAGCTAAAGACTTAAACCTCGGCACAAGTATGAATAGGACATGCTGGAGGGATAGATTCATAACCCAGAGGCTTCCCATGCTCAGGAACAAGATCCCAGTTCATGTTAGGCAGAGCCCCTCAATGACTCTCTTCAAGAGAAATCTTGATGAGTGGATGGGAGATTGTACATTTACCCCAGGGGTTACATCTGTGTCACTACTAGACAGGGGCACAGTAAACTAATTCTATTATATAAGGGGACCTTCACTGTGTCACTACTAGACAGAGGCACAATATTCTAAATCTATACTGTACATTTTTGTGCCATTTCATGGGGTGGTGAAAGCCACATCACTATGGCTAGGCTTACAAATGCCCCAGGGCAGATAGCTTAATACTAAACTATGAAACTATGAAACAGGAGTGTCTTCTGCTCTGTAATGAGCAGGGTGGTTGACATAGAGCTGTGTTTCTTTATTTGACATTTTCATAAAAGTATATGTGTATGGGATTGCAATTTTATCTTACTTACCTATGCATGTTGATGTGACATAATTGCACATTACTCTGTATGGGTGATTTAAACATGTCCAATTTTGTGGACAACAGCAATCTATCAGGCCATCTGACATACATTTTTCATTAGTTCTCAGTGTCTTCTACAGCACCCTGTGTACTTCACACATGCATTGGTATTGTGTCATCTTAGTGTGTCTTGCTTTACCCTGTTGTGGTTCCAGGTTGTCCATCTCCTTCCCACCTTACTATTTTCCTGGTATTTTTTGTAGGTATGTTTTGCCTCTGTTAAAAATATGGTCCATTGTCATTTCTTAATCTGACACAGTGAACATGTGACGAATGTATGGCTATTGTACAATGCGGGACATCTGCACATAGGTTGCTGGCTAATGTCTGCAATACATCCTTGTTCTCATTCTACTTGTATATTACTCAGTGTAATTTTCTCATATCCATGTGTACAACCTGCTATATTCATTATTCTGTACTGTTACATATTTTAAGATATTATTACATGTCATTGGTGTATGTATGTCTATTGTTCTTGATTTCATGTACATTCCATTTATGCCACTGACACACATACATACACATGTACACTTGTGTGTTGTCATTGGCATGCTATACGTGTGTAACATACACACATTCCATTACATTTTTGTTTTGGTTGTGATCTGCAGTGCTTCTGTTTGGCAGTGTGCTTGATTGCTTGTCATTCACATGCATGTCCATAAGTTCAGTTCTGTCCTCTGATTGAGTTATCTAGCATTGTTAGACCTGCATTTGCTAATCTGTTATGTTGCTTGGCTTACACTTTAACTGCTGATAGACTACTTAGATAAGTTTTTATCTGATTTGTTATGTGGTCCTTATTTATTACCCTCCAACGCACATCTACCATTGGTCATATACATCCAGGTATGACTGAGATACAGTTTGCAATATGATAGTATAGAGACAAATTTGTTTTTCTACATTTTGCCATGGCATGTGTGCATCCCCACCCTGTTTCTCTACTTTCCATTGCCCCTGTTATGCAGTGTACTGTCTGTGTAACTTACCTGTCCTCACTGTTTTTTTTCTCAACCTTTGCCTGCTTTGTGCTGTGCTATTTGTTCTGTATGTATACCTGCTGTGATTACCTTCACCTCCTCTACCCCTAACTTTAATTTCCTTCCATTCTGGGGCCTATTCCCACAAATAAAAAAAAAATACCAATGTCCCACTGACTTTTCCTCAGATTTTCCTATTCCAACAACCCTCTTGTTTGCCGATTTTCTTCACCTATAACCCACATTTTTTATTTTCTATCTCCCACTCTTCTTGGATGTGAGTGTTACTTATGTTCTCCACACAGGTCTTGAACCCATTTTTAGTGACTGTTAGCTATGGTGAAGTGACAGTGATTGCCTTTCACCTTTACATTTTTTTATTAGGAAATTTATGGATTCCATTCAAATCTGTAAGTCCAAGACAATACTTTTTAATACTACTTGTATTATGCAAATACCCATAATTGTCTCTGAGTTTAGTGAGCTTGGAAGAATGTATTATAAGTTGGTGGATGGCATATGGAAATATCTGTGGTTGCCTGAGATGTTTCTGTGTCTACTCCTGCAAATTTATGTTACAAATGCATGTGGCTTACTTTGAGATACTTGTCATTTTTAATGTGTGTGTGTGTGTGTGTGTGTGTGTGTGTGTGTGTGGGGGGGGGGGGGTTGGGGGTCTATATTACGTGATCAAATGGTCAAATATTTGAACACGTAATAGTCGAGCTGAAATAATTGAACCTCTACAATGTTGAATGGAAAATAAAAAAAAGAAAAATCCACCCAAACAAACCATTTAAATGCTCTATGCAGGGGGGCAAGCCCCCCTGCATCACACCCCCCCTACTTAAATATACCAACTCTGAGATCTCACTACAGTGCAGACAATGGAAAACTTGCATTTATGCACTGTACGGAGATCTCCATTGAACCATTCGACAT
Organism: Protopterus annectens; assembly: GCF_019279795.1. Classification (NCBI taxonomy): domain Eukaryota; kingdom Metazoa; phylum Chordata; order Ceratodontiformes; family Protopteridae; genus Protopterus; species Protopterus annectens. The sequence continues at coordinate 259,152,671 of NC_056748.1, read as the reverse complement.
TGTGGCAGTGCGATTATTAAGGGTCTACTATTACATGTTTGAATATTTGACCATTCAATCACGTAATATAGAACTGTGTATGTGTGTGTGTGTGTGTGTGTGTGTGTGTGTGTGTGTGTGTGTGTGTGTGTGTGTGTGTGTGTGTTGGTTATTAAAATGAATATGTGACATTCCTTAGTTGTCTGTAACTTTACTGTACAGATTTTGTTATATTTCCAAACAAATATCAGGATTCTTGATTTATGTCCATCTTTCCATTTGTTTGGCAATGTACAACAGTATTGGACAAACATTCTTCTAATTATGGATTACTTGCCCATTTCTATAGTGCACCATTGGAACTGTAGTATTCCATTGGTGCACTGATGTATTCTGATTTTCTTGTTATGCATTAGCATATTACAATGTTATCCCCAACTTTCACACTAATATTGATATAATGTGTTGGATTCCATGAACTTTAGGGAATCCAGCCCTTTGGATAGCCACTTTACTCATCATATGCCCTGAAATTCAAATTTCTGTCTTAAGAATACAATATGTAAAAAAGAATATTTACTTCCTTCATATAAAAAACAGCATTAGTTAAAAGAATACCTTAAAACAAAAACAAAGTTTTGGATTTTCCTAACATAAAAATAAGAAATAATAGACTATATTGTAGTGTCAAATTATTGTAAAATTAAAGCAAAGCAATAAAATGTGTAATGGAAGGGGGGGAGCTACCTGCAATCGTATTATTATGTCCCACACCTTCAGACTGCAAGTGTACACAGTTACTGACTAAATAAAAAGCTTGTTAGGGGTATATGCTTCTTATGTTTAAATTTATCACATAGCAATTAAATGTTGCAGTTTATTTCATTATTTCAAATTGTCATGGTTTGACAACTCATTGTTTTAGTGTTTAATCAGTTGACATTGCTGTATATATTTTTTTATTTCAGATGGTTATTTTAAATTAAGCACCCTCATCCTGACTTTGTTTCTTAGACTGAAAGTTTAAGTAAAACTTCTATTCTTTTGTATGAGATGGGGTGATATTATAGGATTCAAAGCTTTAGCTGATTTTTCTTTTTCTGAACAAGTCTGAGGCAACAGAAGTAAAGCTGGCTTAGGCAGAGTATAAGAGGGTGGATGTTCTTAATCTTGTTTGCACATCCTGCTGTTAGTTTCTGTGTTACTGTATTTATATTATAGTGTTCAGGCCCATTATATGTCATGTGTCTATACTTGTCTATTCATGGCCCGAAAAACTAAAACATTAAAGGGAAGACAACCACATAAACATATCAGAAACAGTAAAATGAACACTGATAAAATGAATGCATTTTTAAATGAAAAACTTTGAAGGCATGCAATTATGAAACTTTTTTATAAAAAGGTATCTCTAGTCACTTTTAGACATACACAGTTTCCACTTTGTTTAGATGTTTTAAAACTATGTGGCATATTCCCTCAGTTCCTTGTTTAAGGAAGATGGCATAAATGGAAAATCATGAAAAATTCTGCAGTACATGTTAATAAGTACTTTCACCTCGCCCCATAACTAGTGAAATAATGGGCAGTACAAGTAGTGACTGTGTCTGTGTTAAAGAACCTTCCTGATGAGATTGAGGCAGTGTTCAAAATAGATACTCCATGCAAGCAATAATGTCTGACAGAGTGTGTGCTGCTGTGTAAATAATGCACACCCAGGGGTCTTCTGAAGCCTGACACAGCAGGAGGATGCCCTATGCAAAACTGAAAGTGTATTATTTAAATAATAACACATCTCCAAAAGCCATTATTGCAATCTGTTAAATTGTTTTGATTTTTTTTTATTTCTATATATTTTTTATATCTTTTTGATGTAAAATAACTCCTTCAAAAATGTTTCAAACTTGCTGTATTATATCTAATTACCACTGGAGGAAATATTTTATATCCATAATGTTATGTATACACACACACACACACACGCACACACATTTTAAGTAAACTCTTTATCACCCCTCCCCCACTTACTGCTCATGGTTTAATTGCTTTGCGTTGTCCACTTTTTTTTTAATTTAATGCCAGAGATTAAGAGTTTTCATAATTGTTATCATTTAATGAATCAGTGTTGATTGACTGCCTACTGCAGTCAGTGCTGTCTTTTGCCTATCTTTCTCTCTCTCCCTCCCTTCTTATACTCTCATGTATGCATGCACACATGCACTCAAGCAAAGCATGTGTGCACGTGCATGCGCACTCACACACACACACACACACACACACACACACACACACACACACACACACAAACTTTATTTTATTTCACTTAGTTTTTATTTTAATTTTGGTTTTGCGAAACAGAAAAACCCTGTTTTGCAAGCATAAAAAAATGACATATGTTTGGATTGTAACTGCCTAAGCTTCATAGCAGCTTAATATGCTGCTGTGAAGTATCGGACTTATTTTTTACTGGGAACTACCAGTACTTTAACACCCTGCTAGAGAACATCCATTCTTCAATCAGGGTGGAGATGCACAGGTTGCCTATTCTCTAAACATAGTTAATATAGATTAGCATAAGTGAGCTATTAGAGCAGGACTTAGAAAAAACGTAGTAGCCCTTTAAAGCTGCCAATACAGGAAAACCTCATAAGACAGTGCAGGAAAGGAGTTTTAAGGCTTCTGTATACAGATACCAAAAATTCAGTATTCAGAAAGTGAGAGATCTATGTATAAACGGAGAGAGAGACAAGGGTGGGAAAGGGTCCCAGTAAATACATGGTATTCTAACTGCTGCAAAAGTTAATTGACAGAGTCTTGAATGATGAGGTACCTGAAATATGTCTAAGGTTCTATGTGTGTGTGTTTGTAACTCCATAAAGAAGCAAAGCTGTCAGAAACATAGGTTTATAGGTAAGTACTAGGCTAGCTGCCCTTGCGGGCCATGTTAAGCCTAGATAATTTCTTTTTCAGTGATGGGATCAACCTATCACATCTCTTGTTACACCTGTCCCATGGTTGATAGTTACATATTATCCCGATGAGAATTGGGATTATACCATAGTTAATTTTAGGGTACCCATGAATGGGATAAAGCATTTAGGTGCTGCCTCTGTCCATTAATGGTACAGGGGCAGTTTATAACAGTGTATATCATAACTATATATACATCCTAACATCACAGCTTAGAAGCCAAGAAGGCAGAGAGAGAGAGGGGGTGAGTGAGTGACAGGGAGAGACAAAGAGAGAGAGAGAGAAAAACTATGTGTGTGTGTGTGTGTGTGTGTGTGTGTGTGTGTGTGTGTGTGTGTGTGTGTGTTAGAGAACTATTGCCTACAGCATAGAACTCTCATCATTACATTTACAATGACTGCAGAAACTGAAAGCACTTGTTGCACTAGACTCTGCTGATATGTTGAGTAGTGGTAAAACTGTATATATGTAGATCTCTCTCTCTCTCTCTATATATATATATATATATATATATAGAGAGAGAGAGAGGAGTGCTACAAAATCCTGAAAGACCAAAATCCTGAAACCCAAAATCCTGAGACCAAAATCTTGAAAGTTCAAAATACTGAAAACTCAAAATACTGAATCACATAATACTGAAAACACACAGGATACCAACACTTGCTATATTCCAGCACAAGTACATACAGAAACAAATAAAAGACAAACCGTATTACTCTTCTCCAAGTATAAGCAGGGATGCAAGCCCCCCTGTACCTCCCACAACACCTGCTACTTAAATATATCAACTCCGAGACTGTGCTTAGTGTAGTGAAGTGCAATGTTGTAGTTGATATATTTAAGTAGCAGTGGGTGTGGGGGATGCAGGAGGGCTTGCCTCCCTGCTTATAGTTGAAGGGTAATAAATATGTTTCTGTATGCACTTGTGCTGGAATATAGTAAGAGATGGTATCCTGTGTGTTTTCAGTATTATGAGATTCAGTATTTTGAGTTTTCAGTATTTTGACATTTCAAGATTTTGGTCTTGGAATTTTGGGCTTTCAGGATTTTGTAGCTCTCTCTATGTGCAGTTATATATGCAGCGTGTTTGTTTGCATATGTCTGTCTGTGTGATTGCACTACTGTTATAATAGCATGGTTAAAAAAAAAAAGGAGGTATATTATTTCAAAAATGCATTTTTCACAGTGTCTGTCTCTGTCTGCCTAAGGAGATATTGATGAAATGCTACTCTGAGATCAGTCCAACATGAACTTTGGAGTCTCATGACTGACAGATGATTCATTAATCTCCAAAGGCATTTGGGAGTCTGAGATATTAACCACCAAAAAGTACAATTGATATTACATTTGGCCTTGAGGTTTCAAGCCTAACAGATTTGTATAGCTTTCAATACCATATCTTTGAAGTGAGTGCACGTAATGTTCCTGTAGTGTTAACAGATGTCTGGCATGTTATCCTAAACCTGTGTAGTTTTCATAAAGTCAAGGGACTGGAGAATATCAAGTTTTACAATATGATAGTAAAAGACAAATTGCCTTGATCAGGTCCAGTTATCATACAGGAAAGTGGGAAGAAAATGATACTAGTAACCAGCTATGTCTGTGTAGCTAGTTATGATCAGATTAGGCTTGCTATATTCTAAAATAAGCTTATTTTCTATAGCTGGAAATAATTTTAATTAGGCAAATAACAGTGTGTATTTCCCCTTTGCAGAGGTTGTAGTTGTCATTGCAACCAAAGAAGAAACTCTATGTGGATATGTTATTGTTGCCTAGTGGTGGAGATAGTATTTTGCACCTTTGTGATGACTCACCACTGCCAACCAATATGTGACGTGGATATCCCTCCTGTGGGATAATAATCAAGGAGCCTCAATCCTCACCACTTGCAGCTGTTGGGGGATGTTCACTGGGAGGATACCAGGTACACACACAGAATTTCTAGATGCAGCTCTCTGCATCAAGTGCAGTTTCCCTTAAAAGCACACAGAGACTACAGTCAGTCTGAGGCTGCATTCTCCCTCTTTCTCCATATCTCCAATAAGACTCCCACTGGCACAGCTATAGAGTTGAGATCTCAGCTGAGTGATCAAGTCAAGATCTCTGCCACCCTCTCTGTCCAACCAGTGCTTTTTATCCCTGCCCTAGTAGCTGAAATTGGTTTGGTTTACACACACACACCTGGGAAAGGCTGGCACAGGTTTACTAGCTATGCCCCCTTCTGCCTATACTATAAGGTAGTTACCGCTGCCACTAGTCACTCCTTATCAGATACTTTAGGACGCTTAACAAAGGGTGTCCAATTTTACTGTGTAATATTAATACTAATAAACATGGTAGTTTGACCAAGAGCAAGGCTATTAGGAGTGGCCCACACAGTGTCACCAAATAAATATAAAAGTACTCTCAAAACTTAAATATCTCTACACAGATCATCCACAATGAAAGGTTTAAATATATTTAATAATAAATAATAAAATAAGACAACACTCAGTATATATTCACAGTGACATCAGAGTTCAAAACCAAGAGAAATATGTAAAATAACATTGCAATACAGGCTAACACAAATAAATAAAAATATCTAAACTAAGCCTCACTATATTTCAGACTGTATCTAAGAGAATTATACTGTTCCCTACTAACTTACTTCATTAGAGCAAGGCAGATATGGTTAATAGTTCTTGTTGTCAGGTCTAAGAGATAATGCAGAATGCTCTGTCTCACTGAGAGAATTCTCAGAATAATATCTAAAACATTACTGCTGGCATAGCTTGCAGAATGACATAATTTCTGGTCATTTGACTTCTAGTTCTCATGCAACCCCCCATTGCTGGCAGCTGGCAGTATTTAGCATCTATCTGTAAAAATACCCAGACAGGGACTTTTGCTCAGATCTTTGGCAGGTGCTGGAAGTCATAAAACAATTGCATTCCTTCATGCTTTCAGGGTAATAATTAGTTCACCCTAAAGACAATACAGAAAGCTTCCCAGTACAGACTTTGTAATTTAATTTCAAATGTTTTTCTAAAGTTTGCTGGACTGAGGTTAACCCTCTGGTTTCTTCTATTAACATATACATTTAAACAGTTACACTAGTGGATGCACATTTCTGTTCTCTTCTAGTAAGGCACACTGTTGATACATTTTAAGCACAAGCACTTTACAAATACCTTTTCAAGACAAACATCTGTACAACAGCATTTTGATATACACATGACATACAGTTCTAATGCATTTGTAACACCAGCATCTTGAAGAAATTAGTTTAATATTCCTAAATGACAGATAATTATTTACAAAATTCCAGCTAGCTGTGCTGGCAGTATCTCCTTTTGTCACACTTTTTTCTTCCTTCGAAGACTCAAGTTAGTTTTTCAAGTGACCTTTGAGAAATGTTGCTTGAGAGGAATGAGCCTCTTTGGGAATACCTTATCCCATTTCCTGTCTTGAGGCCCCATCTGCGTTGGCATTGCTAACCCCACTGTAGTGCTGCACTGTCATATCATATGCCTGCAACCATAGTCTCCACCTTAGTAACTTGGCATTTTGCTGGCTGGTTCAATGTAGCCATGTTAAGGGAATGTATCTGTAACTACAGTGAATTTCCTTCTGTACAGATAAGGCTGAAGTTTCTGCAGTGCCCATACTATGGCTAGGCATTCTTTTTCTACAACAGCATAGCATTCCTCACTGGGTTGGAGCCTATGGCTGAGATATACCACTGGCTGTGCTTCTCCCTCTGAGGAAACCTGGTTGAGTACAGCCCCATGCCATGGTTTGAAGTACCCACCTGCACAACAAATTATTTGCTGAAATCTGGACTGGCTAATCCAGCGGGTCCTCTCAAAGCACCTTTAAGCTTCTGGAATGCCAGTTCACATGCTGCAATCCACACTATATTATCTGGCCAGTTTTTCCTTGATAGGTCTGTGAGGGGAGCAGCTATGGTACTATAATTAGGGACAAACCTTCTGTAGTACGCTGCTGTCCCTAAGAATGCCCTCACATGCTTTTTGGTAACATGGGCAGGTCATGCCTGAATGGCTTCCACTTTGGCAGGTTATAGCCTGATCTTACCACTCCCCCCTCTATGTCCCATGTACGAGACCTCGGAAATACCCACCTGGCACTTAATAGGCTTAATGGTCAACCCTGCCATCTGTAGTCTGTCGAGCACCTCCCTGACATACTGACTCTATCGTCAGGCACACAGACGTCCCGCTCACCAGGCTGAACAAGGAGAAGGTCATGGTGAGCTGCCTGTCAGGCACTAGGATCCGCCACATAACACAAGCACTCAGGTCACTCCAATGCAAGTACAAATATGACTCGGTCATTGTCCATGCTGGTGTGAATGACCTGAGACATACTTCCCTGGACTACATGAAAAGAGACATAGAGGAGCTCTTTGAGCATGTAGCCCAGGCCGGTATAACCCTGACTTTGAGTAGCATCTTACCCTCAGCAACAATGATGCCACAATATGAAGACAAGATGATCAATTTCAACAATTGGCATAAGTATTGGTGTCATTCAAAGGGGATCTAATGCCTGTCAGCCTGGGATGACATGCTTGACAAGCCACAATGCTTCACTAGGGACGGCTTGCACCTGTCACCCCTGGGCTTTCGGATATTGGCAAAGGCTCTTGCTTCCCCCATAGTGCCTTTCTTAGGCAAGGCTCAAAAGACAAACCCACCTCCATAGGTATCACAAGGGATAAGAAACTAAGAGTAATACTACTCAACGCCAGAAGTCTAAACCTCAAGATGCACGCACTCAAAACTCTCCTTAGCATGGAGAACATCGATATCTGTGCAGTAACAGAAACCTGGTTCAAGGCTCCCGAAAGCAGCCCAGCACTACCAGATTATACCTCATACCATGCCTTTCGGCCCCAAAACTTGGACCTAACCACAAAAGGAGGGGGAGTATCAATATTCGTCAAAGATACCCACACCTCCAGGTTGGTGGCACAGCACGAAGCATCAGAGACTATCCATGTGCAACTAACAGTGGGTAAAACTGCCTTCCAGTTTATAGCCTGCTACAAATCACCCTCCTAAACCCAGGAACCCCACTCGGCATTCCTGAGAACACTGGAAAAATATGAAGGTCTCTCCAAACATCATTATATTGGGTGACTTCAGCTACCCAAACATAAACTGGGAGCATTACTCTAGCTCCAACACCCTAGCCCAAAGGTTCCTAGAATTTATAAACTCAAATGCTATGGAACAACTTGTTACCACTCCCATAAGAGGGAAAAACATACTGGACCTGATCATCACCAACATGGGGACTCTATGCTCCAGACCAGAAGTGTATTCCTCACTGGTAAGATCAGACCATAAACTAATCTCACTGGATATTCACATCCCGACCCCACCCCCTGCCCAGAAAACCACAGTGAAAAACATCTCTAAAGCAAATTTCATACTCCTCAAAACCGAGGTGGAATCCTTCAAAGCTTCCGAGCCTGTAGAAAATACGGCCCAGACCACAAAATCCTTTATAAACGCATTCTATGAACACCTTCAGGAATGCATGGATCATGCAATCGCAAATAAAACCAAGACCCAATCCTCCAAAGGCAGACATCCTGTCTGGTGGACCCCAGCCATAAACAAACTATACAATAGAAGGAGGAAGCTACTACATGATAGAGCAAAATCCCAAAAAGGGAAGGCATCTCTGATCAGTATTAGCAAAAAACTACGGGCACTCATAAAATCGTCTAAGGCCAGCTTCGAGAGAAAAATTGCACAGGACACTAAGGATAATCACAAGGCTTTCTTTAGTTATGTTAGGAACCTGGGTGGGAATTCCCAGATATGCTCAATTAGTCCAAAATGACAAAAAAATACATTGAACGCACAGATATTGCCAACATCCTAGCTGACAGGTTCAGCGCAAACTTCTCCCCCCCTCCCCACCAAAAGGGCAAATAACTATCCCAGCAGAGTGCTGCCCCCCTGACATCTCAGATGCTCAGGAAAGAGCCGCCCTCTCCAAAGCAAAAAACACAGCATCAATGAGACCAGATGGTGTCCCAGGCTGCATCCTACATGAACTCCAAGAAGAGCTAAACCCAAACATAAAACTACTGTTCAATCTCAGCCTTACTACAGGATATGTAGCCAAAGAGTGGCGTACAGCAACAGTGGCCCCTCTCCACAAAGGTGGTGCCTCAACGGATCCTGGAAACTATCGCCCCATAAGCCTAACTAGCTTGGTCTGCAAAGCTATGGAAAGGATCATCGTGGACCTCATAAATAAAGATATTGGGGACCTACAGACACTGGATCCTACCCAGTTCGGCTTTGTTAAGGGCAGATCCTGCCTCTTAAACCTGGTCGATTTCTTTGAAATAGTCACCAAGGCCATTGATGAGGGGAAGGTGGTCCACACAACCTACCTGGACCTCGCAAATGCCTTTGATACAATACCCCACTCGGGCATTATAGATAAGCTCACCAGCTTAAATATAAACCCCTATGTCACTAGATGGGTTGCAAACTGGCTCAAGGACAGAACCCACATGGTTAGTATTGGTGGAGACATGTCAGACTCCAAACCAGTTACAAGTGGCATCCCACAAGGCTCAGTCCTGGGACCTCTCTTGTTCGGTATATATTTCTCAGAGGTACAGGCCAACACGGAAGGACTGTGGCTGACCAAGTTCGCAGATGACTGCAAACTGGGCACCATAATTGACTCTCCAGCTGACACAAGCATCCTCCAAAAGGGCCTCATAGAAACAGACAACTGGTGCCAGAGCCATGGCCTCAAGCTAAACGCCAAAAAGTGTATAGTCATCCCCTTTGGCAAATCAAAGTGCCCACAAATTACCACATAGGTGGCAATCCATTAAGTACAGAAGAAGTAATTAGGGACCTGGGGACCCAAGTTGATAGCAATCTCTCATTTGACAACCATGTGGCCAAAGTGGTTAGAAAAACATTTTATATAGCCCACCTAATCATGAAGGGATTCACATCTAGATCAGGGGAGGTCATCATGCCTCTTTACTCATCCCTCATCAGGCCCATAATTGGGTATAATGCCCCTTTTGGGATGTACCTTACCAGACACCTGCAGCAACTGGAAAGACCCCAAAAGTACCTCACCAAGATAATCAAAGGGCTCAAACAGATGCCATATGCTGCCCAGTTAAAGAAACTCCAGCTCTACTCAGTAGCATACCGGCTGCTCAGAGGCGATCTGTGCCTGATGTATAAAGCCATGTCCAACCCGGAAATAATGGACATGCTGTACCTCAGAAAATCCAAATCCCATGGAGCTACGTGCTCGAGAAACTTGAACCTCAGCACTGAAATAAATAGGACATGCTGGAGGGACAGATTCATAAACCAGAGGCTCCCTTCACTCTGGAATAAAATCCCAGTCCAGGTTAGGCAGAGTCCCGCATTGCCTCTCTTCAAGAGGAATCTTGATGAGTGGATGGGAGATCATATGTTTACCCCGGGTATCACTTCTGTGTCACTGTTAGACAGAGGCACAGTATACTAACCTCAAAAAAGGGCATAGCAAAATTAATTTAAAATTGGTGGTGAAAGCCAAACACACTCTGGCTAGGCTTATAAATGCCCTAGGGCAGATAGCCTAGTATGAACCTATGAACCTATGAAGGTGCTTTTTGTCAGGAATGGCTGTAGATGGCAATATCATCAAGGTAAGCAAGGGTAAAATCACCTGCTCCTGCTAGGATACAATCTACTGGCCTCTGGAAAGTCACTGGGGCATTTTCATCACAAAAGGAATCTTCATGAATTCATACAAGCCAAAAGGAGTCACAAAGGGTGAACTGTCTGTGGAGTTGGGAGTCAAGGGCACCTGCCAGTAGCCCTTGGTAAGATCAGTAGTGGTAGACAAGGGCTTTTCCTCAGATCTTTGGCAGGTGCTAGAAGTCATAAAACAATTGAATTCCTTCATGCTTTCAGACTAGCAATTAGTTCACTCTAAAAACAATACAGAAAGCTTCCTGGTACAGACTTTGTGTCTCTAGCTGTATTGAAACCTGTCAAATGGCCTCTTTATGTCCTAGCCTATAAAGTAATTTAATTTAAAATATTTTTCTAAAGTTTGCTGGACGGAGGTTAACCTTCCGGTTTCCTCTGTCAACATATACATTTAAACAGTTACAATAGTGTATATACATTTCTGTTATCTTCCAGTAGGGCACACTGTGATGCATTGTAAGCATAAGCACTTTACAAATATCTTTTCAACACAAACATCTGTACAACAGCAGTTTGATATACACATGACATATAGTTCTAATACATTTGTAACACAAGCATCTTGAATAAAGTAGATTGATATTCACAAATGACATAATTATTTACAAAATTCCAGCTAACTGTGCTGGCAGTACCTCCTTTTGTTACAACCTTTACAAAAGTGCACCAAATGGAATGCTGTGTTAGAAGAATTATGTTAAAATATCTGAGCTTGGCTGAGATATTTGAATGTGTATAAGGTCCCAATAGCTGCTGGTACAAAGGGCTCTGCACCTTATGTTAGCCTTTCATAGCATCATATTTTAACAGTATGCCATTGCTCTCTCCTTATTACAAAACCCATAATGGCGAGTCTTTCAACTATGATAAAGTACGAAGGCTACAGAATTATAGCAAAGCAGTCCATTTATATATGGACGAAAGCGCTTTACCAGATTTTATCATTCAGTTAGAATAAATTGTGTTTTTATATGAGCAACTCTTGAGGAATTTGTGCGTACAGCATATCTGATATTTTTATCAGTGTCTCTGGTTGTTGGTTTATGCTGTTTTGGACTATTCAAATTTACTATAATGGCACTAACATCTTTTTTGCAGATGGGGAGTCTTCCTTTGACCCCACACACAACCGTTACTGATATATATTAACTATAAGACCACTCGATATCTTAATAAGGAAAATACTCCAAGGCACTATAAATCTGAGCTATGAAGCAGAAAGAACACTGAAAGGTTAATGCAATTTAATACTCATTTAGCACATTTAATGGGTCTATGTTAAATATTCGAACATCCAAAATGTCGGACGTTACATGGTTGAGACCAAATGTTTGACATTTGGATGTTCGAATATCAAAGAAAAAAGAAAAACACACCTTAACAGTATGAGCATGGGCAAGTCCCCTGCACCCCCACACACACCCCTACTTAAATATACCAAATCCAAGACTGCACTTCAGTGCAGAAAAGGGAAATTCTCCCTATTTGCACTATACGGCTCAGTTGAAAGTCAATCTTCGAACACTTGAAATTTGGAATGTTTGGTCTTGACCATGTAACGTTTGAAATTTTAAGCATTCAATGAATTGACATAAACCCCATTTAACCATGTAGTTTTAAAGATTGCATTTTCATTTTTCACAATTTTGTCAGGAAACATCTTGAGTTCTCTTCAATAAATGGCAGCATGTTGCTCAGTCTATACAGTCTTGAGTTTCCAACTGTTTACTGAAAGCCAGGGACATTCTTGACAATCCTAAAGAATTCCATAGCCCAAGCATGTGGGACATTTTAAAAAGTGGTCAGTGTATGTGTTTGGGTAGTATTGGCAGGTATGGAAAACTTTTCTACTATCTCACCTTTTTGTCAATAATTTTATGTTCTTTCAAAAAATGAAAAGGTAGATTATGTGAAGGAAACTCATGGCTGCATTAATGTGCACACAAGTATTTTCAAAAGTTTTATTTCGAAGATAATGTAAACAATGTAGACTATATTGTTTGAATGTTCTCATAATAAAATAGAATGGAAGGTAACAGCTGTTTATGAACGTTTTACTAAAATTAAGTTGTTTCAAGTATTGTTATTGTTTTAAGAGCTTGAATGATCTTCATTAAGCTTCCATTACTGAATCAATTCAGTAATTTTATTGTTATGTTAAATATTTAAATAGAGGTGTAATACTTCACTTAGTGTATTATAGCATGTTTTTAATAAAAAACAAATTTGTTTTCATAAGCACTAGCACCTAGATCACAAGAAGTGTATACTGTCATAATCTGAATATACAGTTAAGAAATGGTACAAAAAGGAAACAAAAGACACTGAAAATTAAACATATTTTATGAGATAGTAGTTAGCTTTAGTGTATGCCTGCAAAGCCACATTTCCTTCCAGTTGCTATGGTGATTTTCTTAGTAACCATAAGGCATCTGACATGCCTAGATAGCGATAACGAATTGAGCATATTGTGTTTTTACAACTAAAAGCTGATAACAGATTATCCCATTAAATTCAAACTTCTGCACCAAATGGAAAACAAATATTTTTGTATCTGTACAAAATAACTGCTATGACACTTTTTTAACATGCATTTCCACAATTTCTGCAAGAGTATCTCTGCCAGTTCATCAAAGGCACTCTATAATGCGAGCTGCTAACAAGCATTGGTCTATAGATCGAGGTCTGACAAGTGTTTTTGACCTTCTGGGTTATTTTACTATACGAAGACTAATAAGCCATAGGTTAAACTCATAGTCTTATCTAATAAACCTGGCAAGTCAGTTCTGAAGAAAATAGGCAAGATTTCTACAAGTCAGTCTTGTAACCCAAAGGAAGTTTTTAACACTGTATGTTGAAATAAACTTTGATTAATTACAAGAAAAAAGCTAATATTCTCAGTAATGGTAAAAGATTAGTAGTACTTATCATTGCATAATTCACACACACACACACACACACACACACACACACACACACACACACACACACACACACACACACAGATTATATATATATATATATATATATATATATATATATATATATATATATATATATATGCATGTGTGTGTGTGTATATTATATATTTTATATATATATATATATATATATATATATATATATATATATATATATATACACACACACACACACACACACACACAGATTATATACATACATATATATATATATATATATATATATATATATATATATATATATATATATATATATATATATATATATATATATATATATATATATATATATATATATATACACACACACACACACACACACACACACACACACACACACACACACATGCACACACCTACAAATGGCACACTTTCCAAACTGACACTAGAGCAGTCATACTTGAACCTGAAAAAGAAATTGCCCTCTTCTGCTGTTTTCTGCTAGTAAATACTCATCTGTTCATCAGGAGACAGATTACCCTTTGAAATCCAATTTTCCTTTTCTTCTAAAATTGTGACAGTAATCTACTATTTGTGTGCAGCTAGTTATGATCAGATGATGGTTGCAATTTCCTAAAATAAGCTTATTTTTTATAGCTGTCAATATATTTCTGCAGTCAAATAACACCATATGCTTTCCTCCCTGCTGAAGCTTGTAGCTGTTGTATTTGCTGTCAAACAAGAAACTGTATGAGGATTGGAATGAGCAAGCCATGCACAGCAGCCCCCAGACTAAATCTTCTTCAGTGGTCTTCCAGTGGTCGGATGACTTTATGAGAACAAAGCAGCAGCTTCATTACATGGCCATTCAAAAGAGCCAGGATATAAAGACCACACACTGATATCTGCATTCACTTTTAGTACTGATCCATGTTTAGTTTTAGCCTTTTAAAATGATACCTACAAATGTGTTTAGGAAAGTCCAAATGAATCCTTGAAGCTTGACACTGGGTAGAAAAGCATTCACTAAACTAATACATCTCAAAAACTAGATTCATAGAGTATGAATGAATGGCTACTCTGTGATATAGTGAAGAACAATACCTTATGAAATAATAAATATACTATAACTGATTTGAGAAAACAGATTACCATAAGACTAGATGATCTTGAAAATGATCGTGAAAATATTTTAGAGAGGGTCCAGCCCTGTGCACCCTATAAAAATGTCTCCCACCGTTAAGGAAAAACATTAAACTACAGGGAAACCTGGTACTTTATGAGTAATGAAGTTGCTGGCTGAGACTCATCAGATTCACGAAAAAAGTGCCATACACTGTTGACAAGCTGAGCTGAGACTTCAAAGTAATCAAGTACTTATAAGCACTTCTACCTTATTTAAAAACAAACACATCTTTACAAGACAATAAATTATACTAAATAGATGAGCACTATTGCCCTTAACTGGGCTTCATCAGATGTAACTCCAGTTTACATAACAAGCAATATTTATATGCTTTAAAACATAGTTCATTCATTTGAGCTGGGGTCATAAATGAAAACCATAGGCTACGTGGCCAACATACCATGGAATAGGTCTTATCTTTCACACTTGCTGAGCATATCTGCTTTTATTGGTAGTTAACTTCTGGTTAATGTACTGAATACTTATCTTATGTGGCTTGTGCTTAAACAATTCATGTTATTTAATTCTTATCAGTGACAAGCATTTCATCTAATCTCTGATGTCATGAGTTGATGGTATTTGCCACAATTAAAATGAATGAACAATGTGTTATACATATATGGGTTCCACATACTTTATTGGATGCTTATTTTGTTGTAAAGTGAAATGCAATGCTATTTTTTGAATGATAATTTTACCTAACATCTGTGTTCCTGAATGTCTGAAATGCTGAAAAAGGTAGGTGGGTTTGTATTAGTGTTGAGAGTATGTATGCATTTGTTTATATTTTAGGGTTAGAGGTAGGTTTAGGTAAGGGGATAGATATAGTTTGCATGTTAGTGTTTGCTGGTTTGGGTTACAGTAGGGTTTGGTATGAGAATAGATTTAGTGTTGTGTGATTGTATGTGTGTTTGTATGTATTGCGTATCTGTGCTGACATGTGTAGTGGTAATGCTACAGAAAGTTTTTTTAAGCAAGGTGTAAGATCAGGGACAGGGTTAGAGTTAGGGTTAACATGCATTACTAGGCATTACATCAGTAACAATATCACTATTCAGAAAAAAAATAGGTCTCAGTATTATGGAAGGGTTTTGGTTTACAGACCGAAAAACAAAATTTTCTTTTTTGATTCTTTTAGATTTGGTGTTTTAGTTTTTTAGTAATTTGCATTTTCCAAATGTTTTTGCTGATTATTATATGTTCAGCATTCTGGCATTATGAACATTCATATTATTCCATGGTTGTATAACAATGGGAAGAAAAAATCCTCAGAACAGTACATAGAAGTCTTACACACATAAACAACTACACTACACAGACAACATAATAAAAATGCTTCATACAAATTCAAAATATAATAACATCTTCGAGATATTTGCCTCCACAAATGAAGTGGTCTCACTTGAGCCCAGTGTTACCATTACTCTGAAGGGCAGGTCAGAACCGGGAGTAACTGGCAGGTGCATTTATATGGAACTATGATTTTGGTGGTTGGCTTCCTCTAAGGCTTCTAAACCCCACCCCATTCATAATGAAGCAAACCCTTCTTTCTGCCTTGGTTCACCTTGCCCCAGGATGGCCACTGCCTTGTGGCTTCAACCCACCCTTTTTATCCTCCCTGCTTTTTCTATGCCTCAAGCTATCAGTACATGGCTAGCGGAGGTGAATGGGCAGGTACAGTTTTGATTGCTAAGTAAGCTGAGTTGACTCTGTGTATGCCACCCTGTAGATTCGGAGGAATAGGCTGGCTCAGGCAGGGTATATGCTAACCAGAAGCAGTAGAAATTTCGCTATGGAATAAAGGGTCAGTGCTATTCTGTGCTGTAAAAAGGTGTTATAAACAGTTACTTTGTTTATTTTATCATCTGTTATTAACAAACAGTCACTCTAATAATGTATTGACTGTTGCAGGATCAAATGGGGGACAACGGGAAAGGGAGAACCTGATCAGATTTAATCCATAACATGTGCAAGACCAAGGGAATAATGGAAGGATGTTGATCTTAAAACTATATTCTGTTAATTAAGTATGTACTGTTAAGATTTGTAAGAGGTTACACAACTTTATTTATTTATTTTACATTTGTTTACCGGGAAAGTTCAACTGGGCATGCATCCCATCTTCAGCAGAGGTCTGGGGAGAAATGCTGCACAAAGATTAGTACAGTAAATACAATACACATGTTAATAAAGTACAGTACAGAGTTAAAAGTTAATACAGTACAGTTTCAAGGCCAAGAAAGGAGCAAAAAGTAAATATACTATAAAGAGCACAGTGTATTACAATAAACGGGTCTATATCACTTTGACGAAATGGCAGAAGTTCAAACACCATATGTTCGAACTTGTAACCTCGAAGTGCAAAACCATCAAAGGCTTAGAACACCGATTTTTTTCCCAAGGAAAAATCGCTGTTCCAAGAAACACACTCACAACACAAGCACACCAAAAAAACAGCAATCCACACACATACACTTAAAATCCTACATCTAATCCTACACTAAACTGTACATACACTGCTATCTATCCACTTACCTTAACCCAAACCCTAACCCTAAGGTCCATCACTATCACACACTCACCTGACCCACGCCCTAACCCTAACTCACCTAACCCACTCCCTAACCCTAACATCTGCAGAATCGCACACTTACCTGAACCCGACCCATAACTTTCCACCACAGTGCTGAAAATAGCGAAGCCACAGAAACGGCCCACCAAATTTTTTCCCTGGGAAAGAATTCGGAGTTCCGCGGCTTCACGATAATCAGTTTTCAAACTTTACAGTTCGAACATATGGTGTTCGAACTGCTGATGTTTTGACAAACTGATAGGAACCCCAATAAACAATACAGTTGAAAGGACATTTTGTTCAGTTGTTTGGTTACATTCATCAGTAAACACACATTGATTAAGAGTATAGAAAGGAGCTGTTGCACGCTTAGAGTAGAATACCTTTGTGAAATATTTTTGGCAGGAATGAATCTCCTTTTAGTATAATTTCAGAAAAGCTTATATGCAATGGTTTACCTGGTTAACTTATGTTATTACATTTCTAGACTCATTGCCTTTCATCTTGCTTTTTTCAGGTCACTATGCTGAGCAATCAGTTTGGGTTCAATTACTGATACTTTCAGAGTAGCCACAAAAAGTAAATGATTCAGAAATAACTTAACATGCAGGTCTTCGTTACAGTAATGTTGATGTCAAAATTATTTGTTAATCTGTATGGTTTACCTTTTTAGACAGTCCCAGTGTTAGGATCATTTTATAATTAGAACACAAGTAGATTGTCTTTATAGTATTGTACACCTTTATCAGCATTCATAGCTGAACAAAGTATGGAGAATTGACTTTAGTTTTCTTCATTTGAAGAATTTCCTTCAGATCTGCAGCCTTGGCTAAACATTTCATCCAAAAGAGCTAACATTTGATATATTATTTAATACAGATTGTCACAAAGTAGTCTCTGGAACCACTGAAATCACATTTAAGATGAATGGATTCTCTTCAGGAACCATTACTATGAATCGTAGCCCAGCTATCCTGGTCAGAATACATAACATAGGTCACATGAATTTTTCCTCCAAACCATGTAAAAATTAATTTTCTTAATTGTTTTTCTTTAGTTCTTTACTCAACAAATTCATTAATATGCTGCATTTAGATATATATATATATATATATATATATATATATATATATATATATATATATATATATATATATATATATATATATATATATATATATATATACATATATATATATATATATATATATATATATATATATATATACATACATACATACACACACACACACACACACACACACACACACATACACACATACACTCAAATATGTGTGTGTGTGTGTGCATGTGTGTGTGTGTGTGTGCGTGTGTGTGTGTGTGTGTGTGTGTGTGTGTGTGTGTGTGTGTGTGTGTGTGTGTGTGCGTCTACTTTGACCCACTGAAATTGCAATTCGGTTCGCAAGTTTGTTTTCAGGAAAGTGCATTTATTCGAAAATGTACTTTCACGAAAATCAGTTGAGTGAAGTGAGGTTGCTGGTTCCAAGAGTCTGTGATGGTGCAGGTATGGTGTTTTTTACTGGTGTATGGGAGGGGAGCTTGTTGTTGTATATTGCAGTACAGTGAGGATAAGGGAATATTCCATTTTCTCCACTCTAGTGTGATCTCAGAGTTGGTATATATAAGTACCAGATGTGTGGGGGGTGCTGCTTACATTTGTTTAGTATATATATATATATATATATATATATATATATATATATATATTTATTTATTTATTTTTTTTTGTTTTGTTTCAGTGAGTCAGTTTTCATAAAAGTGCAGTTCTGAATAAATGCACTTTTGCAAAAATGGACCTGCAAAATTGCAGTTCGGTGAACTGTAATTTCGATGGGTCAAAGTAAACCCATATATAGTTTTATATATATATATATATATATATATATATATATATATATATATATATATATACAATTATGTGATAAATGATCAACATGTTAGTAGACTGATATACAAAGTTTGACAAAGCATCTCAACCTTTCATAAACTCATTTCATTGAAACACATTTCACTGAAAATTTCATATACATTAAATACAACTCTAAAAGCTTTTTTGCAGGGGGGAACCCCTTAATTTAAATATGCTAACTCCATAAATTCACAACCACAGAGAAAAGAGAATACTGCTCACTCACTGAACTAATAATAATTAACACTAATTTGCAAACTCCTATGCTATACAATCAAACCAACAGTGACTATCTTCAGGCTAACATGGTTTTCGGTCAGAACTCTTGAGCCAGATGTGGTTCAATAGTCCTTTATACCATACCAGTCCACAATCTTTTTTTCCTGTCGCCAAGATTTTGATGTGATTGGGAATGGGTAGATGCATTCTCCCACAGTGTTGGGGCCACCTGAAAACTTTTATACACCATCACATCTATTATATTCAATGCTCTTAGGGTTCTGATTTTTTTATTGGGACAACATTTTAATGTATCACTATCATCCTTTGTATATAGTTGTACCACCATTATAATGTATCACTATCATCCTTCGTATATAGTTGTACCACTATTTTAATGTATCGCTATCATCCTTTGTATATAGTTGTACCACCATTTTAATGTATCACTATCATCCTTTGTATATAGTTGTACCACCATTTTAATGTATCACTATCATCTTTTGTATATAGTTGTACCACCATTTTAATGTATCACTATCATCCTTTGTATATAGTTGTACCACTATTTTAATGTATCACTATCATCTTTTGTATATAGTTGTACCACTTTTCTTTAATAAGGCAAAAGTATGAGCTATAATTCTTATTTGTGTATCAAATCATATAGCAATAACCCACGCCTGGGTGTGGGTAATGCTAAATTTACCCACGGTTGGCGTGGTTTGGTCCCGAGGGCGAAGCCCGAGGACCAAACAAAGCCAACCGTGGGTAAATTTAGCATTACCCACACCCAGAAGTGGGTTATTGCTATTATACCATGACATTATTTAAGAAAAGAAACTATTACTTTTCTTAAATAATGGCATAGTATAATGCCTGTTTGCTGCCCTTCCGCAGATGTCTGGCATCCGCGGCAGCTCTGATGTACTGCGTGCCTGTGCAGTACATCAGAGTTGTGAAAAGCAACGGAGAAAGCAAGATCTCCGTTGCTTTTATGTCTCGCTATGTTAAATGAGTTTAACATAGCGAGACAGTTTTAAAATAAGCAACGGACATCTCCGTTGCTTATTTTAACTGTCTCGCTATGTTAAACTCATTTAACATAGCAGACACTAAAAAAGCAATGGAGATCTTGCTTTCTCCGTTGCTTTAACACTGTCTCGCTATGTTAAATGGGTTTAACATATGAGACAGCTTTAAAATAAGCAACGGAGATCTCCATTGCTTATTTTAAAGCTGTCTCGCTATGTTAAACCCATTTAACATAGCGAGACAGTGTTTTAAAAAAAACGAGTTATACTAAGGGAAAAAAGTCCGGGCGACCGGACATTTTTCCATTAGTATAACTCGATTTACAACGGTCACACTGGCCAATCAGCGTGCACGTTTTGGGGTGGGTCATGGTATAATTGAAATGTTAGCATATATGATGCTTTGGTAGGACTGGTCTTAGAGGTGTTGAACGTCTATGGCCTTTATGGAACATAAAACTGTCTTTGAGATTGAATATTTAAACATTCATTAAGTGGTTAACATTAATAATTACTACCTAAATTCACCTAAGAGGTTGAGGGATTTTGCATGGCTGATTTTGTGCTTCCAATATGTTTTTGCTCTCAGTGAAACCCATATCTTCTAAAGAGATTCTCAGAAAACTTTTAAAATGGTTATATGTTGTTGATTTCAACATCACACTCAACTAGAGAGGAGAACAGATATGAGAATTCTGTTGAACAAGGCAATTTGAAATGTCTGTATTCCTCCTTTTATGTCATAAGATGGGATGGTTGCATTTTTTCTAATCTTTGCCACCTGTTCACTCTGTCTGTCTGTCCCTGGGCAAGGGGTCATAGACAAGGAAATATAATGTTCAGTTTATTTAAGGCAAGCAGCAGGGCAGATGTTCACTGTTGGTGATGATATTTTGACTGGCATTCACAGATGAGTGCAACACCCTGTGAAGCATTAAAACTGTGGGAGTTCAATGGACAACACATCCATAAGTTAATTATGGATATAAAAGACAATGGATAGCACCATCATGAAATGTCATATTTTAAAGCAGATGGACAGCTTTAACAGATAGTGTGACACAACCTCAAATTACTGGGGGAGCACTATTACCATCGTTTGCAGGGGTAACTTTCTGTTGTCATTAAGAAAGCTGTTTCCATTTACAGAGAACTGAACATGCAGCTCTAATGAATGCTGTAACCATTCATACAAGACCCTGGCACACAGCCACAGGTAGGGCAATATAGCACAGGACAATGTCCAGCAATAATGCCAGTGTCGGTTTGCATACCAAAGTGTTCAACATCTTCATCATATAAATGAGGAAGAAAATGGGCAGATAGGGACACATGCTCATAAGTTCCTACTTGGCTCTTGATCCAATGGACCATTTGTAGCTAGCCACAGGATACTTTGTTGAATTTACCAAGCTATGAAATTAATATCTGACCCCCAAGCACGCACACTTGATGACCCTTTTTGGTCCTAGTTACATCTCCTTTCCATGAGAGCTTCAGGAGCCATGCCCAGCACTCAACCTTCTTATGAGGACATGAACAGCCTGACCAGGGGTGTACTTGCACTTGCCCAAACAGTTATCCAGGTCAGACTTAAAAAGTGCCAGGGAACTACTATGCTTCACACTCATGCTATTCCATAAAAGATGTATTCTGTGTGATAGATATCTATCATGGCAGTAGGTCCTATTTATATAGTGGTGGAAGTTTACTTATTTATTTCCTTTTTTATAACCAGCTGAGTGGGCTGGTCCAGAGATCCTTTTCAGCCATGACTCTGGCACAAGGTGAACATAATAAAATACAGAATACATAGAGATGAAGTAGATAATACCTAGACAAGGAATAGTGGTAATAGACATGGAGGACAAAGACATAAAATGTGCATGACAAATTCCATTAAATTAACAACATTTAATAGGCATCATAGTCCTGAGCTACGTTGTTCAAATGTAACCATTTAGGAAATAGAATAAGTCAACAAATGTTTAGTTAACAGCTGTTATTTAGGGTGTTTTTAGCTCTGTAGAGTCAAAGGAGGTTGCATATGCTTCGATCCTTTGAGGGTCTATTGGCTAGGCAAAGGTCCCCACTTTAAAGTCAACAGCACATGGAAAAGAGTTAGAATGCTTTAAGATGGACAAGAGATATGAAGTTGGGCATACCCTTGATTGTCATACTAAGAAAATGCTGTGGTTGCTTGAGTTAGGTCATGTCCATAGATAAGAACATGCCAATAAGGACATTTTACTCTATAGTTGGCCTGATAAAGGAGGAATAGACAGGGAATTGTGGCTTCTTTGGATCTAGAAGATATACTCCTGTTGATCAATCTGGTTATATAAAAGGATTTCCTAACAACTGTGCTAACTTGGTGGTCAAAGCATAGTTCTTTGTCAATTAAAGTGCTCAAGTCCCTAATGACTGAATTAGTTTATAGGAGGTGTCATCTGTGTAACAGGAACATGGTGCCCAGGTTTGCCAAAGGACATAGTGCTGCCTTTCCTGTCATTTAGTTTGAGGATCTGGTGTAAGCATAAATTGTTAGTGCACATTTGGCCATCCTGGAGAATCTGGTGGTTAATTAGGGTATTTATGACAGCTAACATTTTGTTAGTAAACTTCATCAGCCACAAACCCTTGTTATCAGACTTGACACTTAAGTAGATATGAAAGAGGAGTAGTCCTAGTACAAATCCCTAGGTACACTGTTGGCAAGTACTCCTTTGGTTAAGAGTGTGCCTCCAACAGTAATAGATTGGGTCTGAAAGTGAGCCAGGTTACTATCCAGTGAGTAACATAATAATTTACATTTTGTTTAATTAGCTTATGAATGATGCCAGAATGTGTTACAGTACCAAAGACATTGGTCAAGTCCATGTATACAGTGTGAACTGATTTGCTTGAGTCCAATGTGTCTGGGACTTGTTCAAAAAAGTCCAGCAGGTTAAGAAGCCAGGATCTGCCTTTAGCAAACCCACACTGATTTGGTTTCAGGGTTTGAAGACTGACTATGCCTTAGTTATTAAGCTCTTTTTAATTTCTCTAAGTCTTTTAGGTTACTAATAGCATCACAGGAACGGACCACATTCATAAGTCAAAGTATGTTTAAAGTTCATGAAATTAATATTGTTTCAATCTTTGATATCAGTCAGAAGTGCTCTTTGCAGCACCTGCAATGTGACCAATAATGACTCCTTCTGCAATTTGTACAGAGTTACATGTATTGGTAGCATATCTAAGTATAATTCTAAATTTGTTTTTATAAGACCCGTTGCTCCTACTACTACTGGAACTGTCTGGAAATCTTTCTTCCACATTGCCGTCATTTCTGCCTGCAAATTCTGATATTTTATGACGTGTCTGTCTGTACGTAAGACACTGTATTCACTGGGTTTAGCAATTTCAATGATCAATGCAACTTTTGTCTTCTTTTCATGGACTACTATATCTGGTTTTCTCACATCTATTTTTGAACTGTCGGTAATGGATGATCCCATGTGATATAAACTTCCATCATTTTTATGATGCTTTGTGGCTCATGCTTCTAGTGTTTTTCAGCTACTTTGATATTATAATGTTTGCACAATCTCCAGTGCAACAGTCTTGCTACATAACTATGCCTTTCAGTATGCAGTCCTTCTGCCATTAGTATATTACAACCAGCAATAAGATGTGTGACTATTTCCAGTTCTGTTTTCCAAACCTACATTTGTCTGCTTCTCCTGCATGTTCAATGGACTTTGTAAACCAATGTGTACATAGTCCACTATCTTGGGCCGCCAATATTAACCTTTCATCTTTTGGTTTAAATTCACCTCTCCTTAACTATTCCTGCATTCAGTCCTGATCAACATGAGGTTGTTCCAAGAGTTATCTATATTTGCAACTATATTTATGCATTTTCCACATTTCTTGCCTTCTCGTCTGATTCTTCACCTTACATTCTTTCTTTTGTTTTTGGCACATTCATTTGCTGCCTGATTTTTATCTGCTTCTGGTTTTATTTATTTTCCAACTGCACGCCTATATGCATCTGCTAAACTAAGCAGGGAAATTATCTTAGACTTATTCTTCTCATGTTTTAAATCTTTCACTAGGTTTGGGTCTTGTGAGGTCAGCAGATATGTATGCAGTCCCACAACTGCAAATCTATACATGTGATCAGTTTTGAGGAGGCCATACCGCCTTCAGAATGGGGAGTATATAGCCTAGGTTTACACTGATTTTTATAGAGTTGTCGCCTCACAGTAAGACGTTGTCCTGTTTGATTATCAGCTAAAGCGTCTTCTGTGTGGAGACATGCGTGAATGGGCGTACCTTCATTGAAGGTTGTGCGTCAGTGCTGGCAACTCGGTATATAAAAATCTACTGCCAATTATTAGTGGACCAGAGTTCCACTGTGGCGACCCCTAACCGGGAAAAGCCGAAAGATACAACAACATTTAATAAGCATGAAGCAGCCTTCTTGTTTTCCTGTCCAACAAACATTTCTATTAAGTTTTATTCACATTTGTTCATGTTTTATTGTTGGTTATTCATCAGTTCTCAAATATTTATACTCTCCCTCTTGCTCAAGTTCTTTCATATCACATTCCTGTCTCAAACTGATGATTTCTTGGTGCTGCAGCTTTCCTGCTTTAAAGGGTGCTTTTGCAATTTTATCAAGACCAAATGACATTCTTATATCATCTGAAAAAGTTTTGACCAATTGTAGTTGTGCTTTTAGTTCCTCATCCAATGAACTATACAGTATTAAATCATCTACAAAAGGAAGATGAGAAGTCTTTACACTTTGTTGTTTTTCAGAGAACCCAGTTGTAGCCATGACCTAATCTGTTAAGTAGACAGCTTAATGGGTTAAGGGTAAGACAAAAGAGCACTGGTGACAGTCACCCTGGAATATTACCCTTTGAATTTTTATCCCTGGAATAATAATTTGTCCTTTATCATGGCTTAACTGCAAGTGGTTTGCCATGGTTTCATAGGTGCTGTAATATAATCGATCACTGTAGGATATATATCATACATTTTTAAGCACTCTTTTACCCATGCATGTGGGATACTGTCAAATGCTTTTCTGTAGTCAATCCATGTCATACTTAGATTATTCCCCTTTTTACAGTTCTCCATTATGACTTTATTTAATGGCAAAAGAGCCTCTGTTCCATATGACTTTCTTTTTTTTACCCTTTTGTTCTATTGCCTTAATTGAGTTTTCTTTTAAATGGCTATAAATTATGTCAGCAACAATTCCAGTGTATAGTTGATACATCATTGCAAGGCAAATTATCAGTCTATAGGTTTTAGGATAGCTTGCAGGTTCACTCTTAAGTAGGGGTAGTATTTTTCCTGTTATTAATCAGGCAGTTGTCTGTTCAGGGTGCACATAGAAATAGTTGTTACTCATGGCTAAATCTTCATGTAAAGATGTTAATACTTTTAGCCAGAAGTTAATTATTGCATCTGGGCCTGGGGTTTTTCATTTAGGAGCATTTCATAACTTTATTTCAATCTCTCTCGCCAGTACTTCATCTAATTTCATATCCTGTACATTTGAATATAATGATGTGCTCCATTTGGCTTGGTAATGCATATGGATGTATAGTTTCCTGGATCAATAATCATTCCCCTTTGTGGAGTAGGATGACTATAGTAGGTTGTCCATTTCACTGGCATGAATCCAGTAGAGAAGCTGAGACAGAATAGACTTAATGATGAACTAGCCAGACAGTGTTTGGTGCTGACTAAAAGACAGCTTGGTGTATTACCCATCCCCATGGACCTAGTATTCTTAGCACTGAAGAAAGCACTTAGGAGCTGCTCAGAGGTAATTGGAGGGGTGTGGGAGTCATACTAACATGCTGCCGATATTTATACAGATAAAGGGTAGCAGAATCTGAGCTGCATTTGTCCACTAATATGTTGGCTATGTCCTCGGGGTTATTTTGTATTAATTCAGAGCATTATTGGATATTGCTTCTGACGTTCCTGATATACTTATAGAAGGCTTTGTGTTTATCCTTAGAATTGATGGCAATTCTTAGTTCTTACTTGCTTTTGTAGGATTTAATTTTGTTTCGAAGTCCTTTGTTAATCTTTTCAAATTCTTTTTGTAGTTGTTGGATGTGAACTTTGTTTTTATGAGTTTATTCCTCTTGTTGTATAGTTTGCTAATACTAGTGTTCCACTGAATGGGTTTGTTCTTAAAGTTGGCAATGTGTTTATGCCTTATAAGGACAGAGGTCTCAATGCAAGCTATGAAGTGGGCACATAACTTATCCATGAATAAGGTCAAGTGTAATATGGGGTCACTGGAGTGAGGAAGGTGCTTTTATACTTGAATTTTTTCAGGTCATCCATAGATTGGAGTAGATTTGACTTGGAGTAGTCTCTGAAAAGAAGAGTTACAAGGTAACTCAAGTCTTACACTTAACGTAGGTGTTTCTGCACACTGGTTAGATCTGACCAGAGATTTGGTAACTATAGGTGTTGAGCAGAGGTGGGCAAGATTGGTGACAACAAGGTCAAATATTTTTGAGCCCCTCCATGGGGCTTGGACAAGCTGGTTTAAGGAGTTGGCATTGACAATGTCCAGCAATCTTTTTACTTTCTTGTGGCAGCATAGGTTCCCCAATTTATGGAGAGGTATTTGAAGTCACCCAAGAGGATAGTGCTGAGCTCTACTGTGAGGGTTGTTAATTTATTTTGACATGCCTCATGATTTGCTGGGGTTATCAAGAAGATACAGTAATTGGCATTGATGTGGTACCTTGTTGTATTTATCTTGAGAAGACTGTGGAGAAGTTAAAGGTCATTGTCCTGCATTATGCATATGGAGATGAAATAGCTTCTAAGCAATACAGATAATCCCCTTCAGCTACACTTTGCAATTTAGGTTTGAATCTGAAGGAGTGGTAAGCACTAAATCCCTGTACTATGGGAACACTATCACTATTCTAAAAATGTTTCAGTATTTATGTATTTATATATATATATATATATATATATATATATATATATATATATTTTTTTTTTTTTCATGGCTAGGAATTTTTATAAGCAGTGCAACATTTTATCAAGTCTTCTAACACATTAAGCAGTGCCACTTTAATGTTGTTTTAATTTTGACTGGCTCTATAGATAAATTGAGGAGACTGATCCTAACTAAAAAAGTCAGTATGGGGGAGGAAAAACTCTTGGCCAACATGCAGCAGCCATGATGAGAGAGATATGCAAGATATTTCTAGTAAAGCAACATGAGGGCTTAATCTTTTCCTCCCAGGCTGGTCTATACTGAATGCCCTTAGAATGACACCAGTGGCTGAGACAATAATTAAAGGTAATTATCTTTTGTTTGTATTGAGGCATAACTTGCGATGGTAGCAGAATACTGCTCGGTAGTAGTTGCACACACAATTGAGATGCATCCTCTGTGAGCTCCATCATGACCCTCTTCATATGATAGAGGGAGTTGTATCTCAAGTCACTCAATCTCATGTAAGCAATGATCAGTCATATGTACCTGGGGTGAAGGTACTGGAAGGGCCAGGTGACACTGTGGATACTGGCACCTGAGAGACATATACCCATCACTCTGTGCTTGGTCAGCCTGGAGACTAGAGCATAATTACAAAGTCCCCTATGACCAGGATGTTACCAGATGTATAAGCTTGTTCCTCCTCCCTTAAGGTCTTCTGCATGCTGGTTGTATGATCCTCTTTTTGTAGCTGTGTTTTCTTTAGAGTCAGAACATGCTACATGCTGGTATAGACCTGTTGATGCTGGGTAGATTTTTGAGGGCCTAAGTAGATGTCTAGATTTAGGAGTTCTAGGAGGCATGAGTAGAGAATTTAATTGCATCAGCATGAGACAGTTTTGTACTTACACTTCACTGATGTTGCTTAAGTTTAAGTAGGGGAAAGACACTGTTAATCTCACTGTGTGCTACTGGTTTAGAGAGCAACACCCCCAAGTATTTACACCACTCATAGATAAAATCCTTTGGGTTAAGTAGGAAATCATTTTCAGTGAGCAGGAGGCAGTTCTTACAAAGCCTTAGGTTACCGGGTGTTATAAGACTTGGAATAGGAGGAGGATTAGCCTGCTGTCTTCTCATAATTACCAGTGCTGCTGTGCGATGAAGGTTAGGCAGGACTAGAGAGGAACCGGGGGGGGGGGGGATAACACACTAGGGAAGTTTGCTATACTAGAAAAATGAGGGACTGCACAGCTAAGAGAAGTACCATGGAAATCTGCTCATATCAGCTCACTTCAGTGTAGCTTTACAAAGTTCATTACAGACAGCAAAAGGTATTTTGATTGAGAAGAAGTGGATAACTCACTCATCAGAGTTATAAAAAGGTGTCCTAACAGTAGTACAAGAAAGGAAAATTTACTTGTGTACACCACCTGCTATATAAATACAATTAAAACAGCATTGCTATGCTTAACACAGCTTTATGCAGAAAGTATCAATAAAGAAAACAAAATAATTAATGAAAAGCAAGTGACATCCGAAGCCCTAGTGCTACCCAAGACCTGCAGTAATTTGTCTCTCTCACTTAGATCACTGCTACTTAAATCCACGATGACCAATACACAATGCCAAACAGAAAATAAAATGCAGATTTACTCAAAACAGAAAATAAAATGCAGAAACCATTTCAGGAAGTCAGGCAGTACAGACATAAAAAGGGAAAAGAAAACAAACTACCCTCTTAGCTTTTTCTCTAAACTGAAAAATCCAGCAGATAGTCAAATACTTAGTACATGTGTTGCAGGCCTCTGGAGTCTTACCAGAAGACAAGGTTAAGTTACACTCTGCACAGTAAATAATAATCAAGAATACAAAATAATGAAGGCCATTGTTATGGAGCAGAGGGATAAAGCCCTATCTGTGGCCCAAGTGACCAGGGCTCGATTAGTGGCTCAGACATTTGAGGTGCTAACATTGGGAGATATGCATGCCCATCCAATGGGTATTCATCTAGGCATTCCCTGTGGGTCATGGTCCGAAGGCGGTACTGCACCTTGGATGTAAAACAGGCAAAGGCAAACAGAAGAGGGAGGGCCAAGGGTTAAGTCATAAATGAAAAAAATTCCCCATGGAGGCGGTAGAAGGTAAGAACCTCTAGCATGCCCTTGTGAGCCACATCAGCCCCAGTTTCAGAGCAGAGCTAGTTTGCCAGCTGTAGGAGTGTCTGGTGGATCTGTTGATGGATGGGGTCACTGGGATAAGCAAGAAAGAATGAAGACAAAGGGGAATAAAAAATACAAGATAACTATGAAATATAGTGAAATCCAAAGCACAGGCTATATACGCTTATATGAGCTACACAAGACCTGCAGTAATTTGTCTCTCTCTCTCTCTCTCTCTCTCTCTCTCTCACTTAGATCAAATCAGTACTTAAATCCCATATGATGAATACACCAGACAAAAACAGATAACTCAGATCAGAAAATAAAATGCAGAAGCAGTATCAGTCAATGCACAAAATTTCTCTAAATTGCTGTATTCGTTAGGCAACAAGTGCTGACACACACACACACACACACACACACACACACACACACACACACACACACACACACACACACACACACACACACACACACACACACACACACAGTACTTTCCTAGCTTTTTCTCCAATTGTAAAAATTCAGCAGACAGTAAAAAGACCAAGTACGTATTGCAGGCCTCTGCATTCTTATCCAAAGTCTGGGCTACATTTTTCACAGTCAGGATTGATTAAGCAAAATAACCAATAAAAAACAAGCAAAATCTGAAGCCCAAGTGCTATAAACTACAAAAGACCTGAAGTAATTATTCTGTCTCTCAGTGCAAATCACTACTTAAATCCAAGCCGGCCAATGCATTTGGTCAATCAGGTTATTCAAAGCCAAAAATAAAATGAAGGTTTACTCAAAGCAGAAAATAAAATGCAGATTTACTCGTAGCAAAACATAAGATACATAATTATTATTGGGAGATGCAGAAAGGAGCTCCAAATGGCTATATGAATTAGGCACGTTAGGTGCAGTGAAAAAAAAATACTTTCCTATTACTAGATAGTAAAAATAATGCATTACAGCATTTAGTAAGGAAAGCACAAGAGTGAGCATAGATAAAAGGTGGGTGGGGGGGATTAAAATGGTGGCAAGAAGAAGCAAAAACCTTAAGAACTTAATAGAGCATTGTAAAAAACTACTAATAACTTGTACATGGTTATGAGTAGGTGTGTAATGTGATTGGATATTGTATCAGTATTTTAGCAACAAGATTTTATATGAGTCATATGTTTTTTTTAAAAAAGCACTGAATATGTCACTTCCTGTTTGAAAAGGAAATGATGCCATTTTAAGTATATAAGAAGGAAGGTTTTAGTTGCTGTTTGTCGTCTGATGAAGTTTGCTATTTGAGACAAATGAAAAGTGCTTAACAGGAAATAAAGACACTGTTCTATACCCATCACCATTATTTATTTGGTTTTATATAGTTTGTGCACTTTTTGGTTCGTTTAAATAGGGAGCAGGTGGTCAGGGAAGTACTGGTATATATTTTTCTGGGTCAGATACCATTTTTATTATTAATGGGGAAGGGGAGTAAGGAAAGGTATGGCAGAACAGCTTTGGGAGGAGAGTGTGAGAAGGGGAGGTAGTAGACTTGGACAATCACAGAACTCGTCCACAGACAGACAGGGATGATATACATACAAAAGGTGGGTTTGGAGTGGAAAGATACATGCAGTTAGAAGGTAGACAGAGATTGGAATGGCAGAATAATGATCAAGGTATAAGCAATGACACAGCAACATGACAAAGATAGTGTGGGCTGCTGATATGGTTGTCTAGAAGGCCAGGAAAGAGGACCACAACCCCCTTGCTCTTTTTGTCTATCTTATACTCATTAGAGACAATTGAATAATTACCTAGTCACTGCAGAATATTCTCCATGTTGCCAGTGCAGACATTCATCTGCCACTATATCTTATTAGCCAGCAGCTTTCACAACTGCTGCTGTGTGACCACAGGTGACAACCCTGTTCATTTTTCAAAGATGTAATCACCAACAGTGGTGTCTTTGCTCTATTCCTAAGAAACAACACAAAGAAACATGGTTAACCAATAGCAGCCACAGTGACTGGGACAAGCTGAAATTAATACTGACCCCCTTCCACACATAACTTACATTACTCCCTAACCACTTCCCTCTAACTCTGCAAATCCTGTTCTCCTACTACAATCCCATTCCTCTACTGTCTCCTTACCAAAGTGCTACCAATCACTCATAGATGGAAAATATGTCTGCTTGGCAACTTTATTTATCCACACATCCCCGCACAACAGAATAAAAACCACCAAGAAAGTCACTGCAACCACCCTACTGAAGAACAATATCATTAAAATACACACACATATAATAGAGGCAATAACAGAAGTAGCATAACACTAAAAAAAAAAAACAATCTTTGGCAACATTGGTAATGCTCTCCACACAGCCTAACTAGTACCAGCAACATTAAACCTACCACTCAGTGTAGCAATCCCAGCACCTGGAGCAGCATACCACCACTCCCTCTACCTCAAACAATACACAATGAAGAAAGAGGGAAGGAGAAGCCTCTTTCCTCAGAAGTGGCCCATTCTTACCTCAGTCACCAGTCAGACTACTGGCTGAATATTCCTGATTTCATCCTGACCTCCTGCAAAAGCACTGAAAAACAGTAATTCAGACCTCTAACTAAATCTTTCAATTATAATGAAATGTGAACATTGAACAAATCTAATCCTAAACCACTATATTTAATGTGATTGGGCCTATACCAAACAGAATCTCTGTCTGGAAACTCTGACTGATCTAATACAACAAAATAGTGGAAGAAGCAACTTTTGAAACTCTGTGACTGATAAGATGCCAAGCCATTTTTATGCCTTTAAAGCTAAGCACTCCCTTCCATACTAATCTAGGAACAATCTCAGACCAAACAAACAGTTGGGAAACCTATCTTTCAATATAACCAAATGTCACATGAACTGCGCTAAAAATCTCCTTTGGTGATGATGTGTTCCTGCATAAACTAAAGTACTGTACGGATACCCAATGCTGCCTGTATTTCATCAAATCTACACAACAATTGATTCTGGTGCATTCCTCAGAAACCATTAAAACATTTTTCATTTTGACTGATTAAGCATTATCTAGCTTCGTTACGTCTCACATATCTGCCCATTATACAATCAAATGGTCCCAAATCAGGATCTTGCTGTGCCCTGAAAAGCAAAAGCAACACAATGACTAAAATTGCCATGGACAAGCTTACCTGACTATCTAATCTATGACAAAATTGCATCAGAAGACCATCTGCCTGTCCTCTTTTCAATTATTAATTTATAATATCTTGATAATAATAACTAATAATTTGTTAGTTGATATTATTTTTATCAAGTGACCTGCCTTCTGCAACCAAGTCTAATGCCCTACCTATTCAAAAAGAATGAGCTGAAAATCAATTCGCCAAAAAAGCCAGACACTCCTCAAAACTAAAACAAACTGCCTTGCTAAAAAAATGGCCTTCCGTCCATGCCAGGAAAAAAAAACAGAGTACTCCTATCACCTGTAGACATCCTCTCCCACTGCTAGACACAATGTTTATGAATATTTCTTTAACACAACCTGTTCATCTCCACCTTTATGCATCCAAAACAAAACTGCTGAGTCTGTAACAAACATATCACTCCAACACAAACTACTCAACAACTCACTTCTTTGAAAAGCACCTTCTTACAAAAATACCGCTAATGTTGCCCATAAAACATACACGATAACTCACTGACAACATCTTAAAGCCTTTCAACAACTCTCGCAGCAAATGTCTACCCAACAGCAATCTGCTGTCAGAGCCAGACTCTCTTAACCTTTCTGAACCCTTCAACATTGTAGCAATCCCCCAGTGTACAGTATTATCTCTAAAACACACAAGCATTTCTTCTCCAATGATTGCAAAAAAGTGAACCCTTACCATCCTCACTGCTTTACCCAAATTCCACCTCTGACCCAAATACCTGGCAATCAACCTAAATGACTAAACCCTGTCATACCAAGGTAGCTGTTCCATAGATGAAGTAAAAAGAAGCAAACACAGAACTGTAAGCTCTCTGTGTCATCCTTAACCACGACTGCTGCAGCTACCAAGCTGTAAAAGCCTGTCAGTGCTCCATACCATCTTGGACACTGCTACTGTCTGCCCACCTGCTTCTTGGACCAGTGACTGAAACCTGTAAAACTGAAAGAGGGACAAACTGTCAGCTATCGCATTCAGTCTACCTGATATATGTTTAGAGAAAAGTAAAGTTTAGCCTCAAGTTCTGCAAAACTAACTTCCTCAAAGTAATCTAGACCAAATTAGACCTAGCCACCTTCAAGCTTTTGTGCCTTCCCCAATCAACAGAAAATTATCTAATTAGTGAACAGCCCTCTGCTGTGGGGCCTACTTTTGCCAAATCCATTGTAAAACCTGCTAAACTTCTCAAAAGTAGCTCACAATCCTACACTTAAGATTGGCATTGCCTTGACAAGGTGAAAGCAAACTCCCAAACACCTGCTCAACCAGGGTCAATCCACTCCCTGTATAGGCAAAAATCAAAATGCAGATTTAGTATCCAAATTAATTAATTAAGTGTCTCTAAAATCCCTGATGAGCCTAATGGAATTGTTCGAAGATGCATACTGCATTTTCACATCTCTGTTATCAATATAGTCATTCACCAATCCCCTCATCAGAAGGACAAGTGATGTATTAACCTAAATTCCCCAGGTCTCTTCTTGGGCACCAGATCCAGTGGGAAAGTTTGAATGTAGGGAAAGGCAAATGGTCTCAAAACCATACTGACCTTCACATCTTTGTCAATTAAACCTTCCAGTACTCCCTTCCTACTCCTCACTGATATAATATTTGGCTAATCAACTTAATTCCCCCATCATGGCCTACATGGAAACCCAAATGCAAAACCCTGAACCAACTCCTGAGCTATATCCTTATCAAAATAACCTTACAATGATCTTTGTAAAACTGCCAATTTAATAGGAGAATGGGGCAGCTAGTCTCCAGTCCATTCCCTAAAAGGGCAAAAAATATTCTTCTAACAGTAACAACTTCTGTTTCCACCTGCTTGGCACTATCTTGGGTCCTTATAGGTTCATAGGTTGGTACTAGCCTATCAGCCCTAGGGCCTATACAAGCCTAGCCATAACAATTCCCTGGCTATTTCATCCCACACTATTTACTTCCCTGGACCCCTGTCTAGCAGGGCGACTGAAGTGATCCCCGGGGTGAATTTCCTTTCTCCCATCCAATCATCAAGGTTCCTTTTGAAGAGGGCCAAAGAGGCACTCTGTTTGGCATGTATGGGCAATCTATTCCAGAGTCTGGGGAGTCTTTGGGTCAGGAACCTATCCCTCCAGCATGTTTTGTTTATTGTGATGACAAGGTTTAGATCCCTTGAGCATGTGGCTCTGAGGGATTGGGATTTCTCTAACTGTAGCATGTCCAACAGTTCTGGGTTTGACATGGCCTTGTATGTTAAGCAGAGATCGCCTCTGAGTAGACGATATGCGATAGAGTATAGCTGGAGTTTTTTAAGGTGGTCAGCATAGGGCATCTGCTTTAGGCCTGTGATTTTTTTAGTGAGGTATTTCTGCGGCCTTTCCAGTTGTTGCAGATGTCTTGAGAGGTAAATACCAAACGGGGCTTTGTATTCTATAATGGGTCTAATGAGGGATGAGTACAGTGGGACAATGACCTAATTTTTTTCTGGATGAAAAGCCCTTACTGATGAGGTGTGCCACATAGAAGGATTTCCTGACTGTTGTGGCGATTTGGTTATCAAAGTTGAGACCACTGTCCACCTGTGTCCCTAAGTCTCTCATCACACTTTTGGTGGTTAGTGTACTGCCACCTATATGGTAATTCATGGGTACATGTTTTTTCCCAAAGTGGATAACTATACATTTCTTGGCATTGAGCTTGAGCCCATGGCTCTGGCACTAAGCATCTGTTTCTGTAAGGCCCTTTTGTAGAGTATCCACATCATTTGGGGATTCAATAATGGCTCCCAGTTTGCAGTCATCTGTGAACTTTGTTAGCCAGAGTCCCTTAGTGTTGGCCTGTACTTCAGATGCCAAACAAGATCGGTCCCAGGACTGAACCCTGAGGTACTCCACTTGTCACTTGTCTGGAGCTGGATTTGGAGTCTGCTACTTTTACAGTGTGGGTTCCATCAGTAAGCCAGTTAGCAACCCAATGGGTGACGTAGGGATTAATGCCCAGCTTAGTAAGTTTATCTATGATTCCAGAGTGGGGGATGGTGTCAAAGACCTTGGCAAGGTCTATATAGGCTGTGTGAACCACCTTACCCATGTCCATGGCTCAGGAGACTGATTCAAAGAAGTCAATCAGGTTCAAGAGACAAGATTGGCCCTTCACTAACCCAAATTGGGTGGGATACAGTGCTTGAAGGTTGCCAATGTCTTTGTTTATACATTCCATGATAATACACTCCATGGCCTTGCAGATAAGGCTCATCAGACTGATGGGATGGCAGTTTCCGGGATCCAAGGAGAATTCCCCCCCTTGTGGAGTGGGATAACTGTAGCTCTGCACCACTCAGTGGGCACGAAACCTGAGGTGAGGTCCTGGATAACATATGGCCACCTGCCTCTTCAGTGTGCCAACACTTCAGTCCTAGATGTTGAGCCTGATACCATGACCAACTGCAAACAGGATGGCCATGTACACTTTCCTATACAGAAAGCCCAGCAAATTCCACTTCTTTACCCTAATGGAAGCCTTACCTGGCCACCCACATTATCTAACATAGTATCCAGCCAAGTACTAGCAATCTAGGCCTCCCATCACAGTCATCTAATGACTGCTTTCACCTTCCAAACACACTGGTCATACCACAACCACGCATTGACCCTGACCCCTTAGCCACTGTGCCTCCCAAAAAATTAATAAAAAATATGTTAACAATGACAAACCTTACAAAGCATCCTTCTCTGGTATAACAGCATGAAATCTAATACCCAATTATCCCAGGTACTAGCCCTAAAGCTGCCTGGACTTCTCTTACCCAAGGCTGCCAGACACACTACCAGGTCCATGATCTTTGGTGCTCCTGCCTCAGAGATCCACTCAGACCCAGCTAAGTTATTTAGGTCAAAAACATCCACAATTCACCTCTCCATATTTTTTTCCATTACAGACATGAGTATATGTAGCAACACAAAGCCCAAATTCCACCTGTCAAAAAAAGGATTGCTTTCCTTGACGATCTGCTGGGACCCCCCTCCTAGACTTGAACCTGGTAACTGATTAGCACTAAACAAACTCCCCCAACAGTGAACAGTGCCCTGGGTGCTATGTAATGGACCAAGGGTACTGGCCATCCTACATTTCTTCCCTGTCTACCTCTTGCTGTGGACTCTAATCTTGAACTTGAGCTCCTGCGTATAACAACTCTTGTAATCTAATCCTATCTTCCCCATTTAGCTCTTGCAGAAAACCTGATATACATTCATCATCTGTAACACTTGGCATTGCTTCCCCTTCAATTTCAATTTCAAATGCAGAAACATTACTTGTTGATAACTGGGACTGCTCAGACACTGCTACTCTGGCACCTTGCTCCTTCCTCTTTGTTCCTCTTTTTCCTTTTGTCAGTGCTGTTCTAAGTTGCTCTGAGTGAAGATTGTGCTTCATCTCATCTCTCCTTTCAGGTGCTGTGTCAGGGTCAACTTCTGACTGAGATGTTGCAGCTACCTCTGTAAACAAGGCCTCAACTTGAGCCACTATCCTAATCCAGTGCTCCTTCAGTGTCTGGGTCTCCACCATCAAACAAATAAGAAGCTGTATCAGTAACATCACCATATTTTATTGCATGCTACCCAAACCTACCTACTGTCATAACTTTTTATCGTTATGCCCCTAGCATCTCCTTTAATCCCTCCACATCAGAGGAGTGTTTGAATCTCAGCCTGCTCCCTCAACTCTAGAGAACTACTTTAAAAATAAAAAAAGACATCTGGGTGCACAAGTCCCAGGATAAAAAGTACCCAATAATGGTAGGTGCACTGGTGCCAGGAGTGGAAAAAAATGCCAGTGTAGAAGTCTCAGGAGACTGAGACATTCCTACAATGGGGTTAGGCCAGGCTCAGAGGGATGATGGCTCCCCCTGTTGTAGAAAAAAGTAGCAGTGCCCAAAATATATAAAAAACTGACAGGCCAGAAACGTAAAGATGACAGACTGAACTATTAAGGATAAGGAAGTAAATGTGTCTTGTCACAATGCAAGAAGCCCAGAATTTCCAGTTAGAAGATATTTAAAAAGAGTAAGAGAGAATTTACAGGAAAGAAAGATACTTGCACAAGAAAAACTATCAAAAGCTTCAAATGTATATGTGTATTCATTAATAGAGCATCATCATCATCGGAGGTACTAGACTAATGGCCTCGGGCACTTACAAGCTTAGCCAAGTTTTAACCCATTACTCTCATGTATTGATGCTATAGGCAGACCTATCTCAACATCTGCTGCCTCTGCCTAGAAGAGATGCAGATGAGACCCCTAGGGTGAATTTACAGTCACCCATCCAGTCATGCAAATTACACTTAAAAAGGGTCATTGATGGGGTCTGCTTCACCTGAATTGGCAGCTTGTTCCAGAGAAGGGGTAACTTTGGCAGATGAATCTGTCTGTCCAGCAAGTCCTGTTGATGTCACATCTCAGGTTAAGATTACTAGAGTGAGTGCAGTGAGTGCCTTTTGATCTATGGATATGCAACATTTTCATTAGGGAAAGGGTTGAGGTTGCCTTATATGAAAGGCAAAGATCTCCCCTGAGCATTCTGTACGAGACAGAGTACAGGGACTTAGAATTTAGTCTGTCTCCATAAGGGAAGTGTTGCACACCTTAAATTTTCTTTGTAAGATACCTCTGTGGTTTCTCCAGTTGCTGTAGGTGCCTGGTGAGATACATGCTAAAGGGGGCATTGTAATCTATTATTGGTCTGATAAGAGAAGAGTACAGGGTGTTATGACCTTCTTTTTTCCCGGAGACAATGCCCTTACTTATAAGATGGGCAATGTAAAAGGCTCTCCTTACCAATGAAGAAACATGCTGGTCAAAAGAGAGGTTGCTGTCCACCTGTGTACCCAGATCACTCACTATGGAATGAGTACTTAAGATGTTATTATTCATGTGGTAATCTGCAAAGATGCCCTCATTGGCAAAAGGGATGATGATACATTTTTCTGCATTGAATTTGAGCCCATGACTTTGACAGCAGTCATTGGTTTGTGTAAGACCCTCCTTTAGGCTGTCAGTGTTGTTTGGGAACTCTGTGACTGCTCTCAACCTGCAATCATCTGTAAACCTTATCAGCCACAAGCTTTTTGTTTTGACTTGTACTTCTGGAAAATATATTCCAAACAGTAGGGGCCCCAGCACTGAGCCCTGTGGGATTCCATTGGTCACTGGTCTGCTTGTGGATGTGGAGTCCCCTGTATTAACTGTGTGTGTTCTGTCGGTAAGCCAGTTGGCAATCCATCTAATAATATACTGGTTTACATTAGTTTGGGTGAGTTTGTCTATGATACCTAAGTGGAGAATGGTGCCAAAGGACTTCACTAAGTCCAGATAGGCTGTATGCACAGTTTTATCCTCAAAAGAGAATTGTTGACCATCTTGAAGAAGTCTTCCAGGTTCAGAAGGAATGATCTCCATTTAACTAAGCCAAACTGGGCCAGGTCTAGCATATGAAGTCACCTATCTATTTGTTGATAAGGTCTATGATTATTCTCCCCATGGCCTTACAGGTGAGGCTAGTCAGACTTATGGGTCTATAGTTTCCAGGGTAGGTGGATGATCCCACCTCATGTAAAGAGATGACAGTAACATATTTCCAGTCAGCAGAGAGATATCCAATGATTAGGATGTGGTTGAAGTTGGTACCTAGTGGTGCAGCTAGCTCCTGTTTTAAACTATTTAGAACTCAGCCAAGGATGTTATCTAGTCCCATAGAGGCTGTGTTTTGGGCTGTGCAAAGGGCTTTAAGGACCTGATCCTTAGAGGTTACAGTGGGAGGACATGAAGAAGAGATGCCTTGTGGTATATGTGGCAGAGACAAGGGAGATAAGTTCTTCCTGAACCTATCCACCAGCAGGTTTGCAATATCCACAGGTTCAGTATAAGTGGTACCATTTGCAACAAGTTCTGCACAAATCTGGGATTTTTCTTTGTGGTTACGAACATAGTCAAAGAACGCCTTATGGTTACCCTTACCTAGGGTGGCCAGTTTGGATTCATAGTCAGCTTAAGATTGCTTTATTTGGTGCCTTATTTGCTTATTTAGACAGAGGAGGGAGGGTTTCAAATTGTGGGACCATTCCTTACTGCTTTTTGACAAAAGATTGTTCCTTCTACTATATAGCCTGTTTATGGCCAATGTACACCAAGCAGGTTTGATGTTCCTTGAGGAACGTACTTTGATCATGTCAGGTATGGCTGAGTTAATGCAATTGTGTAGATGTTCATACAAGGCGCTGATGTATATCCCAGCATAGGATTCATTGCCATCAGTGGGGGCAGGAGTTTTAAAACTGCTACTGCTGTCTCTTAAAAGGTTGTAGTTTGCAATGGAATTTTCTTGCCTTGCTTCAGTTGAGCATGGGTCAGTTGCTATTGTTACTTCAAGTACGACTGGTCTGTGGTTAGATCACACCAGGGAGGACTGTACACTTAAGGTGGTGCAATGATCATCCATGTTTATGATCACCAGGTCCAGAATGTTTGGGGTGTCAACCAACTGATACAGGACATTTGAGTTAACAAAGTTCAAAAATCTTTAGGCAAGTGTGTTTATATAGGTATAGTTGGCCCAATTTATGGATGGATAGCTGAAGTCCCCTAAAACCAGGGTGTTTAGTTGTATAATGAGCGAGTCAAGAAGATCCAGATAGTTATTGTGGGTGTCCTGGTTCATGGAGGGGGTCCTATAACTGGCAATAACTTGGAGAGGGGTCTTGCCTATGGTGATTTGTACTTGGAGTAATTCAAGGGACTTGTTTAGTCTAACAAAAATGGAGGTGTGTTTATCTTTGATGATTAATAACACTCCTCCTCCTCCTCTAGTTTTTCCACTCTCTTTCGGTCGTCTAAATGAATGGAAGGCATTGTAACTCAGTATGGCCAGGGGGCTTTCTGTGGCCTTAAACCAAGTCTCAGTGACTGCAGATGTCAGCATCCCCCAGGGTGAGGACAGCTTACAGAGAGTGCAGTTTTAAATTTAGACTTCTAGCATTTAGCAGCAGAACCCTGATGTTGGTTTTAGAGGGTACTTTTATGTTGGAAATGTTGTTGTTATGTCATTGTCTAAAAAAGTCATATGGGGGAGCCAAGAGCCTTAGCCAGTAACCAGAATCTCAGGGGTGACAGGTGAAGACCATCTCTGGCAATGCATCGAGGACTGTCTACCATATCATCCCAGGCTGACAGGAAATGGATCCCCTTGGAGTGACACCAGAAGCTAAGCCAATTGTTGAAGTCAATCATGTTTTGCCTGTATTGAGTTATCATCCTTCACAAGGGTAGTAAGCCGCTTAAGGCTAGGGACATACCTGCCTGTGACACATAGTAGCTCAGTCATGTCTCTTTTCATATAGTCCAGAGAGGTGTGTCTGAAGTC
The DNA here is from genome assembly GCF_019279795.1 of Protopterus annectens. Lineage (NCBI taxonomy): Eukaryota > Metazoa > Chordata > Ceratodontiformes > Protopteridae > Protopterus > Protopterus annectens. The sequence continues at coordinate 259,111,345 of NC_056748.1, read as the reverse complement.
GTTCACACCAACATGGACTATGACAGAGTCATAACACTACTTGTTGCTGAGAGACCTAAGTGCATGAGTGATGCCCCAGATCCTGGCACCAGACAGAGAGCTAATCTTGACCTTCTCCTTATACAACCTGGTGAGTGGCATTAACAGTGTGTCTCATGATACAATTGCCTATGACTAGAACATCAGGTATTGTATTATGCATTAAAGGCATATTTGATGAGACACTGTTGTGCGTATCTTTATGTGTACTGTGGTTAACTGCAATTGTACTATTCAAAGTGTGCTTGTGCTTGGGAGGCCTGTGAGCTTTGGGTAGGCATTTAGAGAGCACCTCTGCATATGTGGGGTTATGTGTTGTTTTTGTAGTTGGTGTAGGTGCTGAGATGTGTATGCTGACAACAACAATTTTGCTGGCCAGGAAACCATGTAAGGCAACACAGATACCAGCAGACATGTAAACCTGTTTACCTATGGACAAACTAGGTCAGAGGGATTGTGCGGAATACCACTATGATTACCAGGGTTATTAATAAAGCAATGTATATAGTTCCAACACATTACATGAAAGCGTATACAGTGCAGACTATTGTGGAAACCTATTTCAGGCATACTGAATAAAAGTTGTGTAAATGATCAGTAAAGGTACATAGGCTGCATTATAAATAGTCAGGGGAAGTATGCGCATTGAAAAGGGGCATGCAGATAAATTGTAGGAATGAACATAGGGGGAGACGAGAGGTGAAACATGGTAATGTTCAGCAGATGAGGGCGTGTCAATGAAGACAGCTGTAGCATGAACACATATCACATATCAACATGATGCAGTACAGACTGTACAGTGAATGTGTATTATGTGGCTGTCACACAAGGTATCAATGGAGAAGATTCTTTGTGATATAAGCAACCTGACATGTACAATGGACAGGACATATAAAAGTGGATGGTATATACAATAGGAGGTAGGTGTATATTGTGAGGTTGTGTAAAATGAGTTGCCTGAATATGAATGTAATGACAGCACAGGTCTCAACCAAGTGGGACACACAGTAACAGGCTAATGGGCAACACTAGACAGAAGCAAACACAGTCATGGATAATATCAGAATAATACCACCGGTAATCCCATGTTTTGGACATAACATGTGATTGTGAGTGATAACAGATGTTGTGTAAGAACACACCTGTACAACTATTATGATTTCTCAGCAATCTCTGAGGGGAATCAAGCACACATTCCTTAAACTTTAACATCTGCTGGAGGTATTAGGAGGGACACGGTTATACCTGTATTCGAAATTATGAGCAATCCTGGCTAGTTGATAGGCATGCATGGCATATAAATGGCAAAATCCACACTGACACAAATATAACCCATGTCATCAATGTTGTCGATCAGCTATGTATTTACTGTGTGCATCACATGAACATGTATCACACATGCATCTTGTATAACACCTTGATGGGGTTCTGCACCATCAACCACTAATGTTTATGCAATAAAAAGAATACTTATGGCTGATAAGATGTGTAGGATCTCACTGTGGCAAATGTGGTACATGAGTGCCTCATCCCTAGATGATGTGTTGTGAGGAACATGAAAAAGGATGCATTATACTCAGCTGTTGTTGTGATGAGGGCTGAGAATTATGGAACAATAATGTCCTTTGAGGTGAATGTCCTGCACATACTCAGAAGTTGTGTTACATACAAGGGAGTAGTCACCACTATAGGCACATGCTGGTAGATGTTCCACATAGCATCTACCTCATTACACAGGTCATATACCACTTGGTCTGCTCATATGGGTGTGCTGTCTATATTATAAGTGTGTGTATTTGATTTTATCACATAAATAATCCTGACATGAGTTTTGCTCATCTACTCTCTCTCCATGGCTGTAGCAGCAATTCTTTGTGTGTGTTGATACTGTCTGTATTATACCAATACCACACTTGGATTCAATGATTGTCCACAATCAGCAGTCTTCCACAAAGCTAGTTGGACAAAGGATGTTTAAGTCATTCTTGACGTCTGACAATTAAATAATAAAAAGGAAAGGGACTAGCACAGAGCCCTGAGGTATGGATCTGATCATTGGATGCTAGATATGGGTCACTTCACATATTTATTTGCCACATATATGATCCAGTGGTCTACCCACTTGGTGAAATAGGTGTGTATGGCAATTGTGACAGTTTTTCAGTAATATCTTAGTGTAGATTTGTGTTAAATGCCTTAGTCAGGTCAAGTTATACAGGAGGATACTGTTGTCATCATGCATGCATGCCATTGTTGACCTTCTTGAGGACATTGAACAGATGTAATAGACATGATGTAGCCTGAACAAATTACACTTGTTTCACACACAGTCAGGATATTACCTGTGTCCTTTTAGAAAAGATCCATGATGACTTGTTGGTCTATCTCACAGATGAGGAGAGATAGGATGGGTCTATACATACATGCATTGGGTGATGTTCCCTACTAGTCAGAAGGATGCATGTTGATGTACACCCATCTATGGAAACATAGTCTGTCTGAAGGCTGTGTTGAAGTGTGGATCCAACTGTGTCTGTTAAGTCCATGTTGTGAGTCACATTATAGGAAACTTGTGATGTTGTCAGGGCCCATTGACTTTGTGTTATTAGCCAAACAGAGCACACAGATGAGCTGCCCTCCTGAGAATAGAAAATGAGTAATGTTTGCATTTATACTTTGGCTGATGGCCAGTAGAGACAGGGAGTGATGTGTAAGACAAACTGTCAACTAACAGATTGTTTATTTCCTCCATTTTGGTGTGTTTGGTGGCATCATCATACAGATCTGTGCTTAGTTGTGTGTTCCAATTAACATTTCACATTTATTGGAATAAATGATTTGTGAAAAGACCTGCCAATACAACCTTAGTCATTCATCCCATTCCACACACTGGTACTAAGCACGCAGTCATACAACTGCAGCAATGTCACATACTTACATTAGTTGCAAAACTTATGCCAATGTGCGTTTTCAACTGTGTTTGAGCAGCCTGATGCCATATCAGGACACATTACAGATCAGTTTTCTGTGAGTCATGTAGAACATTTCCTGACAGAAATACTAATAGTCACACCATGTTTCTGCTGACCACCTCAATAATATTTGTGTACAGCAAAACAACTGGACAAACAATGAATTCTACAAGGTTGCAATTGAATCAAAACATGTAATACATTGGTTGTGTATATCATAGTAAACCAACATGTGTTTGAAACAAGACTTATGTGACCATGCAATCAATTTGAATTTATATTGATTTCTGTCACAGAGTATTTACTGATGGTATAGACTCATGCCCACCTCTGTGATACTGCAAGTGTCACTGTGATGGCAGAATGTGAACTGTGTAGATGGGTGATCTGTTCCACTATAGTACCACTTGCCATAATGTGCAAACAATATACATACTAGTATATCATACCATGTCAACAGTTCTCAGGGGAATATTACTGCAGCTGTTATAGAAGGAGCATGTAATGCAATGTCAGCAATGGCCATCAATACATTAGCTCACATCACAGATTGTAATACCCTCTTGTAGCCACACCTCAATACAGCACATTCCAATGACATCAACAGTGACATGTCAACTGTTCAAAGGGTCACATGACATTATTAGACTAACTGCTAGCATCACATGAAATCCTATTCATTATTATACCATGTAAAAAATAAATCCCTGTATCTATATTATGAAAGATAGTAAGACTATTGTGCATATGTGTTTATTTGTTGGAGTGCATTACATCCTACCAGTGTCCATATGAGACGTTTACCACACCATGACAGAAATTGCAATCGTACATGCAGTGGTCTCGAGATCGCTTGCAGAGTCTTATGGAAGGACACAGCTTCATCATACATGCATGCATATTTGACATGAGGACATCCTCCACTCCTCTGTGGAAAGGAAGTCATGTGGCCAGTGGAAAAAGGAGGATACATGGAACTACATAAAAGGTACCCCAAGTGGTAGTGAAATGAGCTATTCCAAAGATCATACAAGGACCATAATGTACCACCAGACACACACACACATACACACACACACACACACACACACACACACACACACACACACACACACACACACACACATACACACACACACACACACACACACACACACACACACACAGGGTGGTAGACTGGATCTGATTTGAACATTACACCTGTGTATGTGTGGAATAAAAATGGCATGCAATGACACAATAGCATCATCACATATGTCTGACTGTAACACTGTCATGTTGCACTTTATGGAGTATGATGTCATCACTGTATGCTGAGGAGAACATGCTGGGTGGAGTGTAGGGCATGGATGTGGAGTCATGTCCCTGTGTAAAATTGTCTCAAAGGAGAGAGTTGCATTTATAGACACACAAGTTGCTTGTTGTCAGAGTAGACCACCTACATGTACAGGTAAAGTATCTTGCAAATGCAGTAGTTAATGTTACTGCCCCAGAACAAGATTGTCTTGAGTACTGTCAAAGTGCCTGTTATGTCAGATGATATAATCATTATATGCTACAACAAGATGTTCAGAGGAGGGTTTTACATAGTTGTGGACTCACATATTTGAAATTTGTCAGCAATAGTGATTCTTGAGTGCACACAGTTGACTGCGTCAGAACAATACCTATCTATTTACACAGCATAGTACTTAACATAGGTGCCAGAGCACAACTCTGCCTTTTATAGCGTTGGACATTTTATAGCTGATGAAATCAGCAGAGTCTTGTGAGAAGATGGCAATAGCAGTACCCCACATGCAGATGTAAAATGTTCTCTTGAATGTCAACCAACTGAACACATGCACCAGTTGACTGCAGAGCAGAACCCCTACTTAATTGCACTGACTAGAAAGCTCAGTATTTAACACATGCAGCACAGTACAAGTCTGACTTTTGGAATGCTGTCATACAATTTATAGTGAATGACATCATCAATGGATGTTTGCAGAATATATTGGAAGGCCTGTATAAAATGGATAGCTAGCCATGTACAATTTTCAAGATATTAAAGTTCTGCTTGTTACCATATTGATGAGTGTGCAAAGTGTAGTATTTGCTTTTGCATTTCTAATGTGTAGGTATACTTTAAGAGAGAGCTTTACAAGTTATGTGCAAACAGCTGTCCACATTACTACAAGTATTGGAAATTCTGAATGTGTATTATTAGTATAAAAATGTACATGGTATACAGAATACATTTTTTTATTTATTTATGCACTGTAGTTGACATATTTGGAAACAAGTACTGAGAGACCAAGTTTCAAGTGCATGGGTGCAGATAGCACATAGAGTGTAAATATGTGTTCTTTCTGTAAAACCTGCCTTTTCTTTGGTTGTGTTTTTACATATACTTTCAGGGAATGAAGACTAAATGGGCAGTAAATATAAGTAATACTGCCAATGTACACTTTCCACAGCACACTGCTGAGCAGCTGGTTTGCACAATCAAAGTAAGTCTTTGCACATGTGAGATACACATTTATACTGCATTCCCCATTTGCATGTAGTTAAGCAACTAGCAAATGAAAGGAATGTGGATTGTACTGACTATAAGAAACACATATATTGCTTATCTGACTCTGTGGCAGCAGGTATAAGTGCACTGAGATATTTATTTGGAGCCCAGGTGATACCGAGTTTGAATCCAGGTGTAGCTGATACTTTAAGTATGTATTTAGAATGCAAAGAAATAATTCTTTATTCTACTTTCAATGTGTCTTACCTTAGCACTGCATATTTAAGCAGCATTGAGTGGAGGTAACCACTCCACTGAAGAGCCATCTGATGTGTCTTGACATTGGTGCACAATGCCAAACTCTGCACAAACACAGAGGACAAAAAGTGAAGGGCTTACTTGGTTTGTTTTCACTTATATGTGTGGTGTGCAATTTTATTTTTTGATTAGATTAAATGTGTTAAAATGAGGTAGATAGGAAAGTGGTAAAATGGGGGTCAAGCAGGTGGAAGAAGAAAGGGAAAGCAACAGAGGAAGGTGCAGGAGGGAGGGAGGTAAGAACCATAACAATCCACTTCTTCAACAGTATAAGAAGAAAATATGTACTGAATATTATCTGAATTTGGACTATCACTTCAAAAAAACAAAAAAGGGGTGATAACAATGCAGTCATGTTGTATAGCCAACTGGACAGAATCAAATGTGTCCATAAGACACTTGTGTGAAGTGGAGAGCTAGGTATGCAATAGTATTTTTTTGTGGGACTGGTGCCAATTTTTTATTTTTTACTTCAATAAGAGTGGAGTATTGAGTAAATGATGTAGCTTTTTCTGGGTTAGGTAAGTAGGGTAGGTGAGGAAGCAGATGCAGGCACACAGTACAAATAAGACAAGACACAGGGACAGCAAGGGACACAGCAAGTTGGGGGTCACCATGACTGGGGATGGGGGGCATTGGATGCCCATGTCTGTCAAACATGGGGACAGTGTGAATCTAGTCCTCACCTGCAGAACTGGCATCACTGTCCCCTTACTTCACTGACTGACTGCTTGATGTATTTTTCTGTGGACCATAACAGAGAGCATCCTTTCCAACCAGTGTGGGATGCACCAATGGTACTGTGCATGACACTACGTACTAAGCCTGGCAACTCCTGGCTGGTGAGAAAATTCCCACCTCTGCCACTACTCTCAAAAGGTATCACAGCACCAGCTGCTGGGGTAATCCAACCTGCTGTGGATGATTCAGGTATTGCAGGGGGAGCAGAGGCAGTACTGCCAGGATTTATCCCAGATGTGCTGGGCATCAGTGCAGGAGCCAGTGTTGTAGGGCAGGCTGAGCCACAGTGGTAGGTCTATCTCCCTGTGCTCTACAGCATTTTGTGACTTGTCAGAAATGAATGACATGAAAATGCTATGACCACACATATAAAAAATAGAAATAGGGGGTAGGTTAACAGAAAAAAAGGGATAATGATGTGATGTAGTACCAGCTATGCCAGAAAGAGCAGGGTAGTGCATGTGTAACATATGTCAGTATAACCAGATGAAGTTTTGTAAAGAATTTTATGTCATTTGAATATCAAACTGATTTGAACAGACATTTTTTTATTAAAAATTTATTTGTAAATTTGGTTGTGTTAAAAAACATCAACAGTGGGTCTACTGGACAGAAACAAAATATACATAGCCTAGCTAACCTTAAGAAAAATAGCCTGAAATTAAATTAATTGGTTTAGGCCATAAAGATTTTATCTCACAGGCCTGAATACAACAGAGACACAATGTGAGGGCTTGGATTCTGCTCTTATTCTCCTTAGTGGAAAACTAAATGCTATCCTGGGGTGCCAAAGAATGGATGATTAGTGTATGCAGGAAAGATGAAAGGGTTGGAATTGTTTTACAGTATCCAGATGCTGTAATATGCCTTAGGAATGTTCTAGGTGTTTATTGTGACACATCTGTGCCAGATTCTGGCTCAAGTATCTAGTCAAAGGGGTATTTTTGAAACCACAGAATCAGGTGAATAGATGAGATTTCATTCTGTAGCCAGCTCTGAAATTGTATTGAGACACTAGTGAGAGATGTGACAGATGACACACAGCACTCTGTTTTGGAACTAACAAAACCACTCACCCACTTCATCTTGCCTTGCTTTTGTAAGTAACTTAACTAGAGAGCAGTAATTCTTCAGTCAGTTAGGAAAATATTGTTGGATTAGCTAAAAGTATTGTTTTTCTGTATCTGACTGAGTCTTTAACTCATTCCCTCCAACACAACTCTTTTGAGTGTGTACCTTTAACTCCTAGTGGGTGTGGCCTGAGCCTTTAAAATGAAGTTATCACCTTACAATTCTAACAAATACTAATTGACAGAGGTCAAATATCAATACAATTGTGTTTGCCATCATGTATGTTTTAAGATAAAATATTCTGATACTTTGTATGTAGCATGGTTTTGAAATTATTAAAGCAAGCATGAACAAGTAATATTTAATGAATAGAGGAGCAGTAGGAGGTAACTGCAGATGCATGTGGAGGCATCACTTGGATGTAATGAGTTAAGTCTGTGTTATTTTTTACATTTCCTGTAAATTGAAACTCTGGTGTTTATTGTAAATAGATACTCAATATTCTCAGTATTTGTATTATTAAATTATTAACTATATATAAACCTTTCATTGTGTTTGGTCTTTTAGAATATATTTTAACCACTGAGAGTATTTACATTTATTTAGTGGCACTGTAGCTTCATGCTCCTGAAAGTCTTGCCAATTGGTTAACATCACCATTTGTATAAGTGTTAATTTTATTAAGAGTAATTGGGTACCCTGGTGAGAACCTTAAAGTAGCTGGCTGATGGCAATGAATCTAGTAGTCTGGGGGAGGTGGTATAGCAGGTAAATCTCTTGCAGCCTTTCCCAGGGGTGTGTGTGTGTGTGTGTGTGTGTGTGTGTGTGTGTGTGTGTGTGTGTGTGTGTGTGTGTGTGTGTGTGTGTGTGTGTGTAAATCAAATCTCAAAGAGTGTATGTGTCAGCTACTTGGAACAGGGTCACAGATCATTGATTTCTGCAGAGAGAAAGGTGAAGTCTTATTTGGGGCCTGGAGAGGAAGTCCAGCCCCTGGACTGGAGCATGATCCCTGTCTGTTCTTAATGGAAATTTCTTGGTACATAGAACTGCATTTGAAAATACTGTGTGCATCTTCTTTTGTTTTAAATGAATGTTCAACAAATGGCGTCAATGGTGAGGATTGAGGCTCCTTGATTACTGGTCCAGAGGAGGGGCATCACATATTCGTGGTACTGGTAGGATATTAATTGAACTTCTGTAGCCTGTAAGCAGCTGTCACTGAAGGTGTGTGTACTCTCAGCCACAAGGTAAACATACAGAGTTTCATTTTCACAACAGTTTTATTTATTTTCATTAGTTTAGTTTTAGTCAGGGAGAGCAAGCAAAGATGTCAGCAAAGGATTATGACAAGCTGAGAGTGAACCAGTTCATAGGTTCATAAGTAGGTACTAGGCTATTGGCCCTAGGGCATAATTAAGCCTAGCCAAAAAAGTTTTGCTTACGCTTCCCTCCCAAGTGGTCTAGTTTTCTGTGCACCTGTCTAGCAGGGCCATCGAAGTGATTCCTAGGGTGAATTTCCTGTTTCCCATCCATGCATCAAGATTCCTCTTGAAGAGCACTAATGAGGAGCTCTGCCTCACATTTATGGGGACCCTATTCCAGAGCAAGGGAAGTCTCTAGGACACGAATATGTCCCTCCAACAAGTCCTGTTTATTGTTGATGTCAGATTTGCGGCCCTTGAGCGAGTAGCTCTGGTGGAATGGGTTTTCCTTAGGTGGTGCATTTCTAGCAATTTAGGATTTGACATAGCCTTCTATGTCAGGCAGAGATCACCTCTGAGTAGCCGGTACGCGACCGAGCACCGTCTGAGTTTTTTTAGCCTCATGGCATAGGGCAACTGTTTGAAGCCCGTTATCCTCTTTCTGAGGTACTTTTGAGGCCTCTCCAGTTGTTGCAGATGTCTTGTTAGGTACATCCTGAACAGGGCATTATATTCAATAATGGGTCTAATGAGTGATGAGTAGAGGGGGACAATAACATTCAAGGTGGGCCACGTAGAAGAATTTTCTAACCATTTTGGCAATATGGTTGTCGAAGGAGAGGTTACTGTCTACCTGAGTCCCTAGGTCTATTATCACACTGTCCATGGTAAGTGGGCTACCACTTATGTTGTAATTCATAGGTACTTGATTTTTCCCAAAGGGGATGATAATGCACTTTTTGGCATTTAGCTTGAGGCCGTGGTTTTGGCACCACGTATCTGTGTCCAAAAGACCCTTTTGAAGGATATCTATGTCAGTATGAGTCTCAGTTATGGCACCCAGTATGCAGTAGTCTGCAAACTTTGTTAGCCATAGTCCCTCCGTGTTTGCTTGTACCTCTGAGAAGTAGATACTGAACAAGATGGATCCCAGGACTAAGCCCTGTGTTACACCACTAGTCACCGGTTTGGATTCGGATCTAGCATTTCCTATTCTCCCTGAATGGGTTCTATCCATGAGTCAGTTGGCAACCCAACTTGTAATGTAGGGGTTTATATTTAGGTTGGTGAGTTTGTCAATAATTCCAGAGTGGGGAATGGTATAGAAGGCCTTTGCAATATCAAGGTATGCTGTGTGAACCACTGTTCCCTCATCTATTACTTTAGTGACCTTTTTGAAAAAGTCTACCAGATTTAGGAGACAAGACCATCCCTTTACAAACCCAAACTGGGTGGGTCAAGGGTTTGTAGGTTCCCAATGTCTTTGTTTATGAGTTCCATGATGATATGCTCCATGGCCTTGCAGACGAGACTCATCAGGCTGATGGGGTGGTGATTCTAGTGTCAGTGGTGGCACCTCACTTGTGGAGCGGTATAACTGTTGCCATGCACTACTCTGTGGGCACATAGCCTGAAGAGAGGCTGTGGTTAAACATGGTATTAAGGTGAGGGATTCATTTGTTTTGGAGTTCATGTAGTACGCAGCCTGGGATGCTGTCTGGTCCCATGGATGCTGTGTTTCTTGCCTTGAAAAGTGCTATTTCACCTGAGTGTCTGTGATTTTAGGGGCAGTACAATCTTCTGGTATGGAAATGGGCCCTTTGGGGGGTGAGGGTGGGGTGAAGTTTGCACTGAACCTATCTGCCAGTATATTGGTGATGTCAGTTGGTTCCGTGAATTTTGAACCATTATGCTGTAGCTCAGAGCAGATCTGCGAGTTGTTATATAGGTTTTTGACATAGCTAAAAAATGCTTTGTGGTTGTCTTTGGTGTCTGTTGCAATTTTTCTTTCAAAGCTCACCTTAGAGGTTTTTATGAGGGTTCTTAGCTTTTTGCTAAGGTTGGTCAGGGAGCTCCTCTATTCCTGGGTTTTTACTTGTTTGCAATAATTTCATCCTTCTATTAAAAAACTTATTTATGGCTGGGGTCCACCAGACTGATTTCTTATTTTTGGAGGAGTGAGTCTTGGTCTTGTTTGGGATAGCATGGTCCATGCACTCATGTTGGTGCTTGTACAGTGTTTTTGTGTAGGATATAGCAGATTCAATCATACTGCCTTTCTGCTGGGGAGTAGTGAAGTTTGCCACCTCTGTCTTCAGTAGCATAAAGTTCACCTTGAGAAGTTTTTCACCATGGTTTCTTTTGGGGCAGGATGTGAGGGTGGTATGTGGATATCTAGGGTGATGAATTTATGATCTGATCTGACCAGTGATGAGTTTGCCACAGGTGTGGAGCATTTGTCCCTCATGTAGGTGATGACCAGGTCCAGTATATTTTTACCTCTTGTGGGGGTGTTAATAAGCTGGTCCAGTGCATTGGAGTTAATGTACTCCAGGAAGTGCTGAGCAAAGGTATTAGTACTTCTGTAGTTTTCCCAGTTGATGTTTGGGTAGTTGAAATCATCCAGTATAAGGGCGTTCCATTGGACTCTCATGTTTTCCAGTACCTCAAGGAAAGAAGAGTGCGTGTCATGGAGCTGGGAAGGTGATCTGTAGCAAGCGACAATCTGGAATGCAGTTTTGCCCATTGTCAATTGCACTTGGATGATTTTTGAGGCATCATTCTTTGCAACCAGTCTAGTGGTGTGGTTATCCTTGATGAATATGGATACGCTTCCTCCCTTTGTATTTCGGTATGGGTTTTCCGGCCAAAATGTGTGGCATGAGCTGTAGCCTGGAATCGCTGGGGTTCTCTCTTGAGCCTTGAACCAGGTCTCCGTTACTGCACAAATATCGATGTTCTTCATGTTGAGGAGTGTCTCAAGAGAATGCATTTTGAGGTTTAAACTCCTAGCATTCAGCAGCATGACCCTCAGTTTTTTGTTACTAGTACTTGTTACAGTGGTGGGTTTGTTTTTTGAGCCTTGCCTAAAAAAGGCACTATTGGGGTGGCAAGAGCCTTTTCCAGTATCCTGAATCCCTGGGGTGCAAGATGCAAGCCATCTCTGACGAAGCATCAAGGCTTGTCGAGCATGTCATCCCAGGCAGACAGGTACTGGATCCCCTTTGAATGACACCAAAAATGTAGCCAATTGTTGAAATTTATCCTATTTTCCTTGTACTGAGGTATCATTCTTAGTGAGGGTAAGATGCTACTCAGGGCTAGGGTCATACCTGCCCTGATTACATATTGAGAGAGCTCCTCTATGTTCTTTTCATGTAGTCCAGGGAGGTACATTTCAGGTCATTCACACCAACATGGACAATGACAATCATATTTGTACTTGTTGTGGAGTGACCTGAGTGGGTGGGTAATGTGGCAAATTCTGGTGCCCGACAAGCAACTGACAGTGACCTTCTCCTTGTCTCGCCTGGTGAGGGGGACATCAGTATGCCTGACTATGGAATCACCTATTACAAGTGTGTTTGATAAGGTGTTTTGCCTTAAGGGCTGTGGATATGCGGCACACTGGTTTTGCTGGTTATGTGATGATTGCGGAGTGTTGGTGGGTGTAGGCTGCTTTCGTGTCTGTTTTGGAGGTCTCTGTTGTTTCTACAGATTTTTATTTAGAGCCTCCTAGTATGTCTTCATGTATTTATGTGTGGGGTTTGCAGTTGCATGTGTGGTGGGTCTATGTGTAGTAGGTGGAGTGTTGCAGGTTGTTACCTTCTCCTTTTGACTGTTAATTCCAGTCCTGACTGGAGAGAGCTTTGCCTCAAGTCTAGCTACGTAAGTGCATCTCTCGCAGATGTTGGTGTTGTGTGGTAGGAGGAGAGGGCTGTCTGTGTACATGAGGCAGTTGTGACATTGCCTCAGGATGCCTGAATTCATCAGGTGCACAGGAAAACACACTGGGAGCTGACTCTTGGACATGCCTGAATGGTTAAATAACTATTCTTATTTGCCTGGTAGGGGAGAGTAGTTTGACTGTTCCCTACAAACAACAGTTGGGGATCGAGTACAATAGTTTTAGTGCTTCTGTCTCTTATTGAGCCAAGTGCTAGTCACAAAGCTCTGATTTCAGTACTAAATCAGACAGACTGGCTAGTACCAAGGGAAAAACTGAAGAGCAGACTCTGTGGAGTCGGGGATAGTTTAATCCTATCTAACCGCCGCTGAGCTATACGCAAATCTGCACAATGTGTTTTTTATATCAGAAAGATTAGAGATATAGAAATTAACCCAAAATGGCCAATAAAACTACAGTTTCTGGGCAGAAACCACTCCTCCAATGAAAGGTAGGCTGTTCAGAGCTTCCCACTCTCACTGGTGAACAAATTAACGTCCTTTATGTCCAAGTTAGGTATGGCCAAACACAGAAGCTTTATCACAGTTCAGGTATCAGCAGGTATCTGAAACTGGACTTTTCTAGCTTAGTAAGGTGGGAAAATAGCAAGATTGTTTTGTTTTTTTTTTGTTTTGTTTTTCAAGAAAACAGTAGAAACAAATGCAAAAAACACTTTTATAGTGCAGTAATGGCTGTTGCACTTGAGTAGGAAGCCAGTAACAGTTAAAAAATACAATTTACAACAAAATGACTTTTTTTATGTGCAGACACAAATAAATGCAATTTCAGTGTAAAATGAACGTTCTGAGAAGCAATAAACACTAGAAAATGAGTGTTTAGGTGGAAATGGCAATAAGCAACAAGAAAACCCAAAAAATAGTACTTAAACACTCCAAATTCTTTCCCTTTGTCTCTCTGGCATTGTAGGTCTCTGCAGGACACCTGGGCAGGGTCTGCTAAGCTAATACAAATGCAAAAAACACACAAATGCATTTTTATATCAGAAAGATTAAAGAAATAGAAATTAGCCCAAAATGGCCAAAAAAAACTACAGTTTCTGGGCAGAAACCACTCCTCCAAGGGCAGGTAGGCTGTTCAGAGCTCCCCACTCTCACTGGTGAACAAAGAAACTTCCTTTTTGCCCAAGTAAGGCATGGCCAACCATAGAAGCTTAAACACAGTTCAGGTATCAGCAGGTATCTGATACTGGACTTTTCTAGCTTAGTAAGGCAGGAAAATAGCAATATTGTTTTTTTCCAAGAAAACAGTAGAAACAAATGCAAAAACACTTGCATAGTGCAGTAATGGCTGTCACACTTGAGTGGGAAGCCAGTAACAGTTAACAATACAATTTATAACAAAAATGACTTTTTTAAAGTGCAGGCACAAATAAATGCAATTTCAGTGTAAAATGAGCATTCTGAGAAGGAATAAATGCCAGAAAATGAGCATTTAGGTAAAAATAGCAATAAGCAACAAGAAAAAACAAAAAATAGTACTTAAACACTCCAAGTCTCTCCTTTTGCCTCTCTGGCAATGTAGGTCTCTGCTGGACACGTTGGCAGGATCTGCTGGGCTTATACAAACACAAAATCTGCGCAAATGCATTTTTTATATCAGAAAGATTAAAGAGATAGAAATTAGCCCAAAATAACCAATAAAACTACAGTTTCTGGGAGAAGCCTAAGGTGTGCAAATTTAAAGGACTGGTGCAAGCCAACCTGACTAAAGAGGAAATTATTTCAGTCTCAGTCACAGCTGCAGCACAGGTCAGCAACCAGGAAGACTACCCATCTGGAACTGGGGATGTGCAGTCCTCAGAAACAGAACTGTTCACCTTTTCCTCAGAGCATATAAAACACATCTGCAGTTTAAGAGACTTAAACTGGAAGCAGAATGCGTGGAATTAGAATTGGCAGAGAGCCTGCAGCATTTGGAGGTTGAAAAAAATAAGAAGCGGCATCAACATGAGAGGGACATGTTGATTCTTTGATAGGAAAATGGAGGTAATGGGGAAAGGAATAATCAAATTCCAGAAGCAATAAAGGTCACTAAATTTCTTTCACAGTACAAAGAAGGTGATAATTTTGATAGTTTTGTTCATATATTTGAAAGAATATGTAAACAGATAATGTTGACCAAGGGCTCTGGGTATAGTTCTTGACCCCCTTACCCCATGGTAAATCTGTAACTGCTGTTTTACATTGTCTGATACTTATTGTTTTAATTATTCCAAGGTTAAACAGTGTTTATTGTAATGTTTTAAGTTAACACCTGAAGCTTACAGAAAAAATTTTCTGTGAGCATAGACAATGAAAGTGTATGTGATTATACTGCTGAGCTAAGCACTTATTTTCCTATGTGGGTGAGTGGGTGTCAGGTCACAACATTTGAAAGGCTGGAAGACCTTTTGTTGAGGGAACAAGCCCTCAGCACTTTGTCAGAGGACAAGAGAATCTGGTTGGCAGACCAGGAGTGTAACTGTGCAGATGAGATGGTGAGAGAAGGGGATCTCTACATAGCAAGCAGTGCATGACCGCACAAGAAAGGGATACCCAGTGCTGCACATGGATATAAGGGAATCTATGGAGGGCAGCCTAAACCACACCAACAGAGTCCACCAGTAACAGGGGAAGCCACTAGTTCAGATACATGGCTAGGATAAAGGTTTACATGTTTTAAATGTAACCAGAGGGGTCATATAGCCTAGAAATGTCCACTAAATCAATGTGGGGAACAAAAGGTGGAGGGGGGTGCTAGTGTAGTAGGAATAACAGCATGTCAGTAGTAAGTTGTCTGGAGACAACAGGTATACCAAACAATCACTGGAGTTTGTATCCTGTCTTAGTGGATGGAAAACAGGCCACTGCTAAGAGAAACACAGCCTCTGAAACAACCATTGTGAAGTCTGCAGTGGTTAAAGAGGAGCAGTACTTGCTTAGGCAGTCCACTCCAGTCAGAGCTTTGGCTGGGTGGAAAAGGAAGCAAGCAAGTAGGCATGAGAATCTGATGGCAAACTGGGAGTGTAACTCTGCACATGAGCTGGGGAGAAAAGGGGATCTCTACTTAGCAAGCAGGGCATCACTGCACACGAAGGGAATACCCAGTGCTACACGTGGATATAAGGAAACGCATGGTGGGAAGCCTAAACCATCCCAGTAGAGTCCACCAGTAACAGGGGAAGCCACTAGTTCAGGTACATGGCTAGGATAAAGGTTTAGATGTTTTAAATGTAACCAGAGGGGCCATGTAGCATACAAATGTCCACTCAAGCAAGGAGAGGAACAAAAAAAGGTGAGGGAGCCAGGAAGTGTGAATACCAGCACGCCAGTG
The DNA here is from genome assembly GCF_019279795.1 of Protopterus annectens. Classification (NCBI taxonomy): domain Eukaryota; kingdom Metazoa; phylum Chordata; order Ceratodontiformes; family Protopteridae; genus Protopterus; species Protopterus annectens. The sequence continues at coordinate 259,095,226 of NC_056748.1, read as the reverse complement.
GTAAGTTGGATGGAGACAAGAAGGGTACTAAACTGTCACCCTATCTTAGTGGATGGATAATAGGCCACTGGTAAGAGAGACATATCCTCTGACATAACCATTATGAAGTCTGCAGTGACTAAAGAGGAGCAGTAATTGCTTGGGCAGTCCACTCCAGTCACAGCTTTAGGGGGGACCCAGTTCCAAATACTGGTGGCCAGGGTTCACCTAGACTGGGAGGGTGAAAAAGGAAGCAAGTAAGTAGGTGTGTTTGAAGATATCCATACAGATGTCTTGATAAGGAATGCTTTTGATAATGCAATACCTTGTCTACATGCAGTTACATGCAGACAGTCTTGGAGACAGGCATGTGGGTCTGGTAACCTGGGGAGACCCAGACCAATCCCACACTTGAAGCCAGGGTTGGTGATGTAGTTATTTCAGGGAGGGAGCTATTCTGTAGGAGAGCTTGAAGATGAGCCAAAGGTGTTGATAGGTACTGATGTTTCCTTGCACATAGAGACCACAAGGGCATAGGTGAATAGTAGTACCCAGGGTGACAGTAAGGCACCACTGTCAGAAGATACTAAACTTCCTGTGGAAGGGGAGCTGGGAAGGGTTACAAAGGAAGAGTTAAGACAGGTTCAGGTCTTGACCCTTAGATTAATGAGACTTGAGGGAGGTAACTAAGGAAGCATCTGATTCTCAAGGAAATGAGGAGTTTGTATACTGGAACATAGTGTTACTGTATTGAGGGAGGGAATGGGGGTGAGATAATACAGAATTTGGTAGTACCTAGACACTACAGTCTGGCACTTCTAGCCATAGTCCAGGACATTGCTTTTGCAGGTCATACGGGCATAAAGATGTATTATGCAAAACTTTTATTGACCTGAGATTGCAAGGTATGTAACAGGGTACTGCAGCTCCTGTGAGTAATGCTGAAAAGAAGGCAAGGAGACAAGGTCAAAGCTCTTTTGATGGCCTTGCTTGTGATTGAAGAAACATTTCAGAAGGTAGCTATGGATATTGTGGGGTCTCTGAATATTCCAAGTTCCACCAGATAAAAGAAATATATCCAAAGGGTAGTAGATCATGCTACTAAATACCCTGATGAGATGGCTCTGTCCTCCATCAAGGCAGAGAAGGTGGCAAATGCTTTGTTACATATGTTCAGCAGGGTAGGTTTCCTGAGAGAAATACTGACTTACAGAGGTCCCAATTTCATGTCAGACCTGCAGGCTTGGCTGTGGGAGTGCTAAATACCACCCCCTACCATCACCAGACTAATGAGGTTAAACTCTACATTAAAGACCATGTAAAGGGCATTTGAAGACCAGTTTAAGAGAGAGTGGGACAAATATTTGCCCCATCTGCTGTTTGCATACAGAGAGATACCCTAGGAATCCAGAGGTTTTCCACCCTTTGAGTTACTGTATTGCCATGGGGTGAGGGGGCCCTTGGATTTGATTTGTGATGAGTGAGAGGGTGAGTGTGAATTCCACAAGAAGTCTGTTGTGGCATATGTCCTACACCTCAGGACAAGGCTTATGGAGCTCAGGGGGTTGGCCCAGAAGAACTTGGCAGGAGTCCAGCAGCTGGAAAAGGTCTGGTATGACTAGAATGCTTGAAACTGACAGTATGCTTTGGACAACAAGTTATGGTGTTCATTTCTATCAGACACAATAAACTGCAGGCATCTTGGAAAGTACCCTTCAAAGTGGTAAGGAAGGTCAAGTGATGGTAACTACATGATGGCACTGCTAGGAAAGAAGGAGTGGCACAGATTGTACCATCTTAACATGATGAAGCCTTACCATGATAGTGAGGCCCTTGTGCTAAGTATTTGCAGTGGGTGGCTGGAGGAGTCTGAGGGGGATCTGGTGACTGATCTCCTCAGTAAGGCTCAGACTGACACCTCAGCAGAAGGAATAGCAGTGTTCCAGTGGCTATCCCCCATTCAGGTTTGCGAAATCTGAGCAGTGTTACAGGAGTTTGGGAACATGTTCACTTGGAAATCTGGGTGCACACACCTGGTGCTGCATAATATGGATACAGGATCCCAAAGACCTATCAAGCAAGCCCCTTACAGGGTGCTTCAGTGAGTCAGACAAACTCTAAGGGAGGAGATACAGGAATGAACTGGGAGTAATCCAGAAGTCCAGCAGTCCCTGGGCCTCCCAAGTGGTACTATTATCAAAGAAGGATGGCAGAACTAGGTTCTGTGTGGAGTACAGAAAACTAAACAGTCACACAGAGTCAGATGGGTTACCCCATGCCTAGGACAGATGAAGCCTTAGAGAAGGTGAGTGGAGCAAAGTATCTGACCACTACTGATCTGACCAAGAGTTACTGGCAGGTGCACTTGACTCTCAATGCTAGAGAGAGAGATCAGCCTTTGTGACTCCTTTCAGATTATATGAGTTCACAAAGATGCCATTTTGGATGAAAAATGCCCCAGTGACCTTAGAGAGGCTGGTAGATCATATCTTAGCAGGATCACGAGATTATGCCCCTGCTAACCTGGATGATATTGCCATCAACAAACATTCCTGGCAAGAGAATCTTCAGCATGTCAGAGAGGTCCCAGGCAGGCTACAAGGGGCAGGCTTAACCATTAATCCCAGGAAGTGGCAGGTGGGTATGGGAGAGGTCCCCTACCTTCAAAATAGAGAGGTGAGTAGTAAGATCTGGCCAGAACCTGCCAAAGTGGAAGCTATTCAGGCATGGCCTGCCCCTGTTACCAAAAAAACAAGTGACATCATTCTTGTGGACAGTGACTATAGAAAGATTATTCCCAATTATAGTACAATAGCTGCTCTTCTAACAGGCGTGATGAGGAAAAACAGATCAGATAGGGTAGTGTGGACCCCAGCCTGCGAGCAGGCATTCCAAAAGCTTAAAGGGGCTTTGGGATGACCCTCTGTGCTAGCCAGTCCAGATTACAGCAAATAATTTGTTGTGCAGATAGATGCTTCAAATCATGGGGTAGGAGCTGTACTCAGCCATGTTTCTTGAGAGGGAGAAGAGCACCCTGTTGTATATCTCATCTGTTGACTCCAACCCAGGAAGGAACATTATACAATGTCCAGCCATAGTATGGGCACTGAAAAACCTTCAGCCTACTGGTATGGAAGGAAATTCACTCTGGTTACAGATCACAATTCCTTAATATAACTACATCAAGCCAGCCAGAAAAATGCCAAGTTATTAAGGTGGAGCCTAGGGTTGCAGGCATATGACATGACACTGCAGCACCATACTGGGTCAGCAATGCCAATGCAGATGGGCTCTCAAGACAGCATATGGGATAATGTATTCCCAGTCAGGCTCATTTCTCTCAAGCAATGTTTCTCCAACCATCACTTGAAAAACTAGCTTGAATGTTCAAAGTGGAGAGTGATGTGATTATGTGAGGCAGTGCCAGCTATACCAGAGAGAATAGGGCAGTGCATGTGTAACATATGCCAGCATAGCTAGATGGAGTTTTGTAAATAATTTTATGTCATTTGAGTATCAAACTGATGTGTACAGATGTTTGTGTTAAAAATGTATTTGTAAAGTTGCTTCTGTTAAAAATGCATCAACAGAGGCTCCTGCTGGATAGAAAAGAAATATACATGTATGTCAGACTGTATTGTAACTGATGCAATGCATATATGTTAACAGAGGATGCTGAAAGAGAAGGGGTTGATCTCAGCCTAGCTAACCTTGAGAAAAATAGCTGGCAATTAAATTACTTGGTTTAGGCCATAAAGATTTGATCTCACAGGCCTGAATGCAGCAGAAATACAATATGTGGGCTGAGATCCTGCTCTTATTGTCCTTAGTGCTGAAGTAATTGATACCCTGTGTGCCAGAGAATGGCTGATTAGTCTCTTCAGAAGGATGAAAGGGTTGGAATTGTTTTACAGTCTCCAGATGCTGTAATAAGCCTTAGGAAATTTATAGGAGTGTACTGTGGCACATCTGTGCTGGGTCCTGGCTCAAGTTTCTAGTCATGGAGCTAGTGTGGGTACCATAGAATCAGGTGACCAGATCTGATCTCATTCTACAGCCAGCACTAAAACTGGATTTATACACCAGTGAAAGATGTGACAAATGACACTCAACACTCTGTTTTGGAACTGACTCACCCACTTCATCTTGCCTTGCTTTAGTAAGTAGTTTAAATAGGGAACAGTAATTCTTCAGTCAGTTATGAAAATATTGTGGGATTGGCTAAAAGTATTGTTTTTCTGTAGCTGTCTGAGTCTCTCCATCTATGTTATTTTTATATTTCCTGTGAATTGAAACTCTGGTGTTTATTGTAAATACTTAGTATTCTCATTTTTTTATTATTTGTTATTAAATATGTCTAAACATTTCTTTGTGGCTGGTCTTTTAAAAAATATTTTAACCCTTGGGAGTACTTACAGTTTTTTAGTGGTACTGTAGGATCATGCTCCTGAACGTCTTGTGGATTGGTTAACACAACCATTTGTATAAGTATTAATTTTACTAAGATTAACTGGGTACCCTGGTAAAAATCCTAAAGTAGCTAGCTGATGGCAGTGGATCTACCCTATAGTCTGGGTGGAGGAGGCATAGCGAGTTAACCTGTGCCAGCTTTTCCCTGATGTGTGTGTGTGTGTGTGTGTGTGTGTGTGTGTGTGTGTCTGTCAGCTAATTGGAACAGGGGCATGGAGAATGATTTCTGCAGATAGAAAGGCAAAGTCTTGTTTGGGGCCTGGAGAGGAAGTCCAGCCCTAGGACAGAGTGTGCTGTCTGTGTGCTCTTAAGGGAAATTGTGCTTGCTGCAGACAGCTAAATCTGAAAATACTGTGTGCATTTATTTTTGCTCTAAGTGAATGTTCACCACTGGTGTCAGTGGTGAGGAATGAGGCTCCTTGATTACTTGCACAGAGGAGGGACATCATGATTAGTGTCCTCATATGTGACATACAATAAATTATTACAACATAAAGAATTTAATTATACTTTTACATTTAAGTAAACTTCTGAAAAACTACAAACTCTGAGTGATGATTGCTCAAAGTAATCCTTACAATGTGCATATCTTGAACATATGCTTGGTCAAATTATACAGATTAAGTTAACAGCAGGGCATTTATGCCACTTCAGTTGAAATTATGTAATATTTTTGAATGATTTGACTATATATTTGTTACTTGTGATATTTCAACCCACAATGTCTGACTACAGATTGACTCCTACAGTTGGCTTGTGCTACAGACTGAAGCATGCATGCTTAATTTTACAGTTAGAACATGCATGCATAATTTGCTACTACTGTAAAGAAGAGCAATACTTCTAGATAAAATAATAGTTATGCTGTGTGCATACATACCCCTTGCTTCCCTCATTCTTTCCAAATGCTCAGCATGGCCCTCCCTATTCTCTACTATATCATGGTTGAACATGGAATAGAAGAGAAACATGGGAAGAACATTATGCATACCAGTCTTGCCTATATGCAGGTGTCCATCTAGTTTAAATTCTGTATACTTACACACCTGCAGGAATGTCAGCAGTCCTAGACTCAGCCAGCCACTGGTTGAGTGCATCATGCTTTAACCTTTTGAGGTCATTAAAATTGTGGCTGTTCTGTTCTTCAGTGCTTGGAATGCCAGTCACACAGGAGACAGCCTTGGCCAGACTATTCCATACCTCAGATTTGTACTGGGAGCTGGTATAGTTCCCCTGCAAGAGCCATTGGCTGTGTTAGTTTACAAGGAGTCCAGTAAAGATGCTGGACTCCTTGACATCCCTGCTTTTAGTCCTAAATTGAGGACCTTCCCTTCTACCTCCAGACATGTCCATTCAGTGCACACTACAACACATAATAGTACTTTCCCACCAATTCATGTTATTGCATTTACTACTAGTGAACAAACTCTAACACTGATGGCAACTATATTTGTGTGATGTTAAGTGTAGACCAACAGTGTCATGCAGAGAGGAAATCAGTCCTTTGAAATAGGATGGTTAATCTGACAGTTGCTTTAGGTTATGGGCTGGTTGCTGCTGTAACTGTTAGCTGCTTCAACTTTTCAGATATGCATTGGGGACATAAATTTTATGACCTGACACTTTTTTGTGTGGTTTTTCACACTGATACAATCAATTTGTACAATGTGGGATTCAATCCTATGCATTAAAGACAAAACATATTTTTTTAATCAAGGTGATTTTTCATTCTTGGCACAGAAGAATTGTTTGTTTAATGTGCTCATTAATTATATATAAATACATGTGACAGAAAAAAGGGGTTAACTGTGTATGTGTGTGACCTGAAAAGGTCCTGGTTTATACATTCATGTGTGTTTGAAGGCCATCCAAAGCCAGAGGAGACTAATACAATTATGGAATCAGTATATTCAGCATACCCTCTGTCACACATACAATTCATATGAGCTCCACTGCTATACATACATACTGTTATTTATAATTATGTTTATTTATTTATTTATTTATTTGTTTTTAAGTGAGTGGGCATGCATTAATGAAATTGTGATTGTGTTATATTAGAACCCTGGCTCATATGTATTGTGAGCATTAGGTTATACGAGTTGCCACAGGGAAGGATGAACTACACATGTATTTTTTAAAGTCATTACTGTGCAGAGTGCAACTTATACATTAAAGAGTTGAGTATTTAAACATGTATGTTTGTGACATGACACTTCAGAAAATAAATGTGTAATTTTAGAACCATAATTCAACTGGTACCCACAGTTACACATTTAATATATATCTGAGATCTTGTATATGCTCAATGCACCTGCTGTAGACAGTTATTTCAATATTTGATTATTGTTTTCATGTTAATTTTAATATAAAGTAAACTGAAACAACAGGAATAAAACTTTGGATTTTGCTGGATTAGAATCCCAGGCTCACTTTTACTGCAGCCTTACACTTCCACCTGCTGCCACAGGAACAATTAAACACAGCTGTATATTTTTATATTCATTATTAAGTATGTGTGTTAACTGCCACACAATGCTGTTTAATGTTTTTGTGTGGTGACAAACCATACAGGATACAGTGTATCCATTTTGAAATTGCCTGCTTCTGCTTTCTGTCTGCAGGTGTTCTGGATCTGCAGGTACTGGAAGAGGTTGCTAACCATCGCACCATAGCACTTATGGGGTTTGTTTGATGGCAATAAAAATGCAACAGTGTATTTGTTTTGGAATTGAGTGCTGTCTGCTTCCTGTCTGCTTCATGTATGGGTCGTTAAGCTAGGTTTGCACAAAGTTAAGAGACATGCAAATGTGACAGGCAAAGCTCACCTTTATTTATCCTTAAGTGCAGTATTCATTAGGTTTCATCCTTAAAAGGCAAATGTGGGACTTGAACCATGATCAACAGATAGTATATGATATGTAGTTTATCAAGTATGCTATACACACTCATGATTCACAGGTGTAGTTTATGTAGTCTTTATCACAGATGTATATTACATTAAATTTATTGCATTTATCTATTTAACCCATGCTGCACTAAACAAGCTGCCATGTTCTGCCAAGCTGCTTTCCAGTTCATGTGAGGCAGAGCACCTCACTGAATCTCTTCAAGAAGAATCTCGATAAGTGGATGGGGGATCGTAGGTTTGTCCCAGGGATTACTCCTGTGTCACTATTAGACAGAGGCACAGTAAACTAAACCTTAAAAAAGGGCACAGTATACTCAAATCAAGGGGTGGCGTAAGCCATACAGAATCAGGCTAGGCTTATAATTGCCCCAGGGCAGATAGCCTAGTATGAACCTATGAACCTATGAACCTATGTAAATAATGATATTCAAAATTTAATAAATAAAAATGAACAACATTATGAAAGAAATCTTAGTACACATTACAGATTTTTACACAAGTCTGGGTTTGAACTGTCACACCAATTAACTTACAAAAGACATTAAGGATGTTTAATCTCTCTTTGTGACATAAACAGCTTTGCAGTAGGAATGAAAATCATTCTGCATACAAGCAAGCCCCACATCATCCACAGTATTAACAAAACATATAACACTTGTACACTGTCAGTTGTTTGTGCATGTGTTAATTTCAGATTTACTACAATGAGTGGTCGCACAAACATTTATGACTATTGTTTGCAGCAATGCAGCTCTGTCTTATCTTTGAATGGTGTTCTTTCTTCTCTTATATGAGCAGCAATCTGAGACATGCAGTCTGTAAGGCATTTTGTGTCATTGTCCTTAAAATGTATGAGAATATTAAATAGCAATATATACAGTTTTCAACAAAGGCAAGGGAGTTTGGATATTAGTGAACAAATGGGGAATTGTGTGCTGCTCACATCCATTTCAAAGCTTGCTATAATTACTTCTACACTTTGTAAGTGTATCCTGGCTGACACACCCACTACAGGTAAGAAAGTGTGAAGTATTGTATATTCCTTCCACGCCCACTAACCATTCATAGTTGCAATCTATTAGCAATAAGTACTGAGGTAGTGCCTACACTATGTTTTCATCTGATACTTGAATTCAAAAGTTTGGTATTTAGCAATTCTAATTAGTTTACATCTCATTTGAATCTTCATTGTGCTCAGAGGCATGAGTCTACACCACAAGGTAACCAAGTAACAAGGAACTTGAAGGTGAGAGGATTTTGTATTTGTAGAGCACAGAATAATGATATTCCTTTATATTTATCTGCACAGGAGGCTATTGATGTTGCTAAGGTATGCTTGTAATTTTCAAGTACATACTAGATTTGTTCACATGTTATGACAAGAACTGTATATATATATATATATATATATATATATATATATATATATATAGATAGATATATATATGTGTGTGTGTATATATATATATATATATATATATATATATATATATATATATATATATATATATATATAGACAGAGAGTGAGAGAGCTAGATATATATGCATTAAGAGATTAAACTGTTATCTGTGTACACTTTTTAAACTTCACTCTTTGCACAAGCATTTTTGCCATGCATCGAGTTTCACAGATAGACAGTCTTATTAACTGCCATTACAAATGTTATTACTAAAGCTGGTTACATTACATACTTTTCTATCTTATTCTGTGGCAATGTAAAGCAATATATTGTCATTGACACTGGGTTGCAATGTTTCTATGATGGTCCATAGACACCACCAGGAGAGTACTGGGTACAGTGATAGGTGCTTATCAGTTGTATAAAATTTACTTTTGTGTTGTACATGTGTATACATTTTGTGAAAATTGTGTGGAAAGCATTCATAATGTGTAAATTGTGTGCTATTTCTTGGATTCTACAAACTACCATTTCCCTGTTGTTTTGATGGTGGGGTAACCAAGTACTATTTTTGTGTTTCCACATCACAAGTTGAGTTTCAAGAGTTTTGATCTTGAAATTGTGTAGTGATCCTGGTATTTCTGTGGGTGTATGGGGAAACTAGTATGTAAACAGTGGCATGTTGTTCCGTAGCTTTCAGGAACTGATATAGTATCTATCACCCTTCTTATGTGCATTAAGACATTAAGAAGATGTTGAGGTTTGGGTGTTCATTTAAGTAGTTTATTGTATATAAATACATCAGAATGGATAGCAAGAACATCAAACTTAAATTAACTGACTACATACTTGCATGCTCTCATTCTGGCTGCTCAGTCAAAATGGCACTCTTTCTTGTACTTGAAAGCTTCTTAAAGGTATATTACACATACTGATCTACATACTCCCTCTTTACTGAGCTATCTCATATAAACAATAACATTTTAATAGGCATGCAGTTATACAGACACTAATAAAAAAAACAAAAAAAAACAGCAGTCATGTCCAGGTTGCCATGTATCTGGAACTAGGTTTTGAGATGCAACCTGAAGGCACAATTAATATCTAAACTTACTAATGTTAACTGTTCCTTTATATTATTAGTATAATCAATGATAGATAAGAATTATTTTAATATTATCATAAGCATTCCTATTCTTTATGAAGCCAGTTTTTGCATTATTAATTAAATGAATTAAAAAATAGTTGAATTCTGCTCACTATAATGGGCATGGATAATTTATAGTCCACATTTAACAATGAAATATGTCTATAGGAAATACATTCTGTTGGGTCCTTATCAGATTTTAAAATGGGGGAAATTAGTGTATACTTCCATGAAGGAGGTATTGTTTTTAGACTTTTAGCTAAGTGGAAAACCTGTAAAAGAATAATTAAAGCAGTTTTAGGAATCAATTTATAAAGTTATGGTATTATTCCATCATTGCCTGGTGCTTTGTTAGTTTTTAATTTAGATATTTGTTTAGTAGGTGCAGACACATATATGGGTTTCCTTATAAATTCCAAATGCTGTTCTGTTAATTTATTTGTATTATATTTATTAATAAATGCTTTAATTCCTCTTGGGAGTCCCTAAATGATTCATCTTGATTGATTTTTTGAAAGTGTGAACTAAACTCTGTAAGTATATCTTCTATAGAAGTAACCTTTTTCTTTTTATCCTTACTATGTATCTTTTTAATTTGATTTGATTTTATAACCATTTTAGTTCTAGTGGCTAGTCTATTTAAGGATTTGGGATTAGTAGAATCATTTATTAATTTCATTTTCTCCATGTTAATTTTAACTTTGTGAGTTAAGATTTCTAAATACTTACTTTGTAATTCATTTATCTTTTGTGAATGTGTACTAAAATTGGCTTGACATTCTAATTTTTACTTATTTTTTTCTTATAATTCCTTTAGGTATTTACCCCATTTTTTTAAAGAGCACCAATTTGTAATTCTACTATTTAGATATGACTTCAAAGCATCACATATATACAAATCTGATGTACCATTTGTGTTATTAAATTCTAAATAATTTTGAATCTCTTTGTTCAAATATTCTTTAAATGCCTATAGGTTTGTAATGTATGCTGGAATTCTTTTAATATGAATACTATTGCTGTGACTCATATAAAGGTCAAATGTTATGGCATTATGATCCGAAATCGGACAATAAAGTATTTTAACTTTATTTAAATTATCAATCAAATCCTTTGAAAAAAGGACTTTTATCAATTGTGGATTGTGATCCATGTCTATTTGAAAAATGAGCAAAATGTGGAGAATCTTTAATCAAATGTTCAGTTGAGTCTTTAACATTTAGAGTATTAATGAAGTTTAGTAAAGCTTTAACAGTTGCGGAAATTTTGCATTTCTCATTGTTATTTGAGTCTTTATCATGCAGTATACAGTTAAAGTCACCAGCAATGATAAGACTTCCCTTAGAATATTGTAAGATCAAGTCCAAATGTGATTTAGCAGTTTTAAACCCTAACGCTGGAATCCAATATAGATTAACTACAAAATATACCCTTTTGTTGAATAAAATATTGACTAAACATAACATTCCTTTTTCATCCCTATAAGTATTTAAAATATGTGGTAAAGGCAATGAATTGTTCCATAAGATAGTTACTCCTCTTCTTTTATTCGTAAAGTGAGAACTAGTTAAAACTGTATATTGTTTGTTGTTAATTCTAGTAACATCATTTGATTTTTAAATATTTATGAAAACTAGCTCTCTTATTTCCATTATTCAGTCCATTTATATTTATTGATAAATATTTTAAACTTGTCATCTCTTTAGTTGTTCTATGTGGGAATAGCTGTAATGTATATTGGAGAATTTTATATGTAACACTAAAAGAATGATTATAAATTGAGAAGAATATACTGTAATTTAATATTTTAAGTATAAACAGAAATGTTATGAAGGTAGACACCAGATTAAAAATGATTACATCAAAAATTGAAAAAAAAAATATTCTCACAACCCAACCTTTCATGGAGTAAACAACTACAGACTTAGAAAGAGTAATTGCCCAAGCCATGCTTTTCCTAAAAAAAAAAAAAAAAGCAGAGATAACTCAACTCCACTATTCAAGTTCTAAATTTAACTTACTATATTTCTTAAATAAAATTATAGTTATTATATATTATGCTTATATTTAAGAAACTCTTATAATTAGTTATGTTCTATCAGGATAAGTACATACAAATAATGATCAAATGTAAAAATATATGTTAAGTATTTGAGTAATGTATATCATTTATGTTATACTTAATAAACAAGAAGAATATAATCATAACTATCTTAAAGGTATATTTACAATACATTTTATAACAATAAACAATATATCAAATAATGTGTTAATTAGATTTAATTTCTCCAAGTCTTTTAGGTTTCTAATACCATGATGGGAATGGACCCCATTCCTAAGTCAAAGTACAATTAAAGTTCATAAAATTAATATTGTTTCACTCTCTGATGTTAGCCAAAAGTGCTCTTCGCAGCACCCGCAATGTGCCCATTAATGACTCCTTCTGCAATTCGTACAGTTTTACATGAATTGGTAACATATCTAAATACTATTGTAAATTCTTTTTCATAAGACCAGTTGCTCCAACTACTGTTGGAACTGTCTAGGTATTTTTCTTCCACATGGCTCTCATTTTTGCCTGCAGATCGAGGTATTTTATGACTTTGTGTCTTTCTGTACGCAAGACACTGTAGTCACTAGGTGTGCCGATTTCAATGATCAATGCTACTTTTGTCTTCTTTTCTTGGACCACTAGATCTGGTTTTCTAGCATCTATCTTTTGGACTGTTGGTATTGGGTGATCCCATGTGATGTGAACTTCATCATTTTCTATGATTCTCTGTGGCTCATGTTTCCAGTGTTTTTAGCCACTTCTATACCATAATGTTTGCACAATCTCCAGTGTACCAATCTCGTCACATTATTATGCCTTTCAGTATACAGTCCCTCTGCCATTAGAGAGTCACAACCAGCAATAAGATATGTGACTGTTTCCAATTTGGTTCCACAAAACACGCATATGTCTGTTTCTCCCACATGTTCAAAGAACTTAGTAAACTATCGTGTATGTAGCCAATTATCTTGGGCTGCTAATATTAACCTTTCATGTCTTGATGTAAATTCACCTCTCCTTAACCATTCCTGTGTTCATTCTTGATCAACATGAGGCTCTGCCAGAAGTTTTCTATACTTGCAACTATATTTATATTTTTTCCACATTTCTTGCCTTCTTATCTGGTCTTTCACCTTATATTCATTTTGTTTTTTAGCACATTCAGTTGCTGCCTGTTTTTTATCCACTTTTAGTTTGATTTCCATTCCTGCTTGACGTCAATATGCTTTTGCTAAATTAAGCAGAGATGTCATCTTAGATTTATTCTCCTTATGTTTCAAAACTTTCACCATGTTTGGATCTTGTGAGGTCAGTAGATATGTGTGGAGTCCCACGATTTCTGATCTATACATGTAATCAATTTCAAGGAGGCCCATCCCTCCTTCAGAATGGGGAATATATAATCTTGGTATACACTAATTTTATAAATCATTTGGTGAGCATGAAACATCCTTCTTGTTTTGATATCCAATCTATCCAACACTTTTTGGGGCCAGTCAATCACTCCAAAACTATAAGTTAGGACAGGAAGAGCAAACTGATTTACAGAAATCCAAAAAAACCACTGACAGTCCTGTACTCAAACACTTTTATTTGGGAAACCACAACAGTTAAGCATTTTCATCAGCAACCACAGGCTGACTTCATCAGAACTGAAATAAAACAAAAGCATGTTTAATTTATAGCATAAAATCATCACCTGATTCAATGAAATAATCAAGTAAATAGTTCTATATGCTTAAAGTGCCAAGTGCAATAAAAAATGCCATGGCCATAAAAATAAGCACAAACAACTCTACACCCTAAAAATAACTTGATCTAAAATTAGCAGTAGGTAATAAAATAGGAAATTAATATATTAAAAATTGAACAACTTTAAATTTCATATGCTCGCAATTTAAGTAGGCTAGTTAAATTTGTTACATCATTCAAGCCAGGGAAGGTAGTGGCATCTAATTTAATCTGCCAAAACAATTCTCTAAAATCAAGATAATCTTCCCATGGTCCACCCCTAGGGTTCTGTGGGACTTTTTCAATGACACAAAATCTAAAATCATGTCCAGGGCTTTTATTGATGTGTTTAAATAAAGCACTAGTATTGTTCTGGGTTCTTATAGCCCTAAGATGTTCGTATACCCTGTCTTTAAAGTGCCTTTTGGTTTTACCAATGTAGAACCCCTTGCAATTAATACACACAGCTGCATAAATAACTCCCACAGTGCTGCAAGAAAATCTACCCTTGGACTTAATAACTGTGTGGTTAATAATAATCTTGTCTGTGTTCAAAATGTAAGAACATTGTGAACAAAACCCACACTTCCTGGTGCCTAACCCACCATTACTTGTAATGGGATAAAATTCCCTGTCCTGTAAATTTTTGATGGTAGCCCCTCTCCTATAAACAACCCTAGGGTATACACCAACCTTACTCAAGATAGTATCTTGTCCATAAAAAATTCTCCAATACTTCTTTAAAATACTGTATATCTCATTGTGATCTAAAGAGAAATTTGTAATGAAGGAACAAACTTGTTCGTAGTCTACTTCCCCAAGAATGGTGTTTTTAGTTGTATTCACTGCATAAGTATTGTCTAAAAGTAACGGGCACAATTTCCCATCTAGTCTCATATTTGAAACCTCACTAATGACATTGTCAATTAATTCCAGAGTATATCCTCTAGCCAAAAACATACCCTTCAAACAATTAATCTGAGCATGAAAATCTTCAGTGCTGCTAACCATGTGTGAAATTCTAATAAATTGACCTTTAACAACTTCTTTCTTGACATGTTCTGGGTGGCTATTCAGATAGTGTAATAGACTGTTGCTATATGTAGGCTTCCTGTACAAATCACTAACAAAGGAAGCGTTGGTCAAATCCTTTCTTATAGTAACATCCAAAAAGTGAATTTCATCTACACTATACTTTGAAGTAAATCTTAAAAACTGCGTTGTACTGTTGATATAGGTCAAAAATGGGACACTTCTGCTGGATCACCATTCCAGACAAACAATAAATCATCAATATAACATAAATACAGAGCCCATTGACCAGAAAAAAAAGAATGCAAGGGAAATGTCTTCTCTCACATGTACATAAAAATGTTTGCAAAAATGGCCACCCCACTCTTCTGTACAAAAAACTGTCCGTCAAAATAAACAAAGTTATACTTTAAAATAATTTCCATAAGTGTTACCAAAACAGAAACCTGGTTATTATGAAATAAATTACAGTCAAACAAAAATTCTTCAAACCATTCCAAACCCAAAGAGTGTGGTATGATGTTAAACAAGTTGGTAACTTCCACAGTTAGAAAACTAACATTCTCATCAAAAGGCAAGATTTTAAGTTTTGTCAAAAAGAGCCAGGAATCTATACAAATGTGTTCCACATCTTTCAAAACATTTGTAAGCATAATGTCAAGATATTTACTCATAAAATGTGTTTTAGATCCCGCTGGACTAACAATTGGTCTCATAGGAGGATTGTTCATGTTTTTGTGCATTTTAGGTATGCCGAAAATACTCAGCACCCTAGGAAATCTAACTGTGAGAAATTCATAAAGTTCAGCATCAACTTGTCCCTGATCAAACAGGTCTTTAAGAAGTAAATCAATCCTATAAGGTGAAATATTGACAAAATTCAGGGAAACTTCTTCATACACAGCATCATCTAAAAGTAGAGTATTCATTCTGTTGTTGTAGTCACATCTAGTCATGACCACTGCTCCATCCCCTTTGTCCAGTTTCATGACACTGAGTGATCTATCCATACATAATTTTCTTAATAAAACATATTCAGTGCTGGATAAATTCAACCCAGTGTCATCATAAACCGACATTGAACTCAAAAGAGTTCTAAATTCAAATTCAACCATACTTTCAAAAATAGTCAAAAAACTGACAAGGGGCAGATTAAAAAATGATTTTCTTTCTTAAAGCGTTACCATGAACACAATGCAAAATGTAATCAAACAATAAACGTAAGTTTATCTTACGCACCTAAAGTTTCAAGTCAAGAATTAGTTGTACCATGTCAGAATGTTTTGCAGGTACAAAGTTAAAGCCTTTACATAACAGGTTAACTATGTCAGCATCAAAGAACTGCTTAGAAAAGTTATAAACTGAGAAGTCACATGCTGTGTTATAAACAATAGAAGAGGACACGGTACACACATACCCCGACTCATAACACACGTCCTCAGAGTTGGAACAAGAACTAACATCAAAATATGTATGAAAATCAAAACCAGTTACCAAATCATTTAATTCCATCTGGATTGTTGTCGCCTCATGTTCTGTTGAAAATAATTCCGCTGATACCCCTGGTTCACATAGGGCCGATGTTGACTGTAACTCTCCTGTTGTGTTTAGTTGTGTATCCTTTCCGATCTCGTTAACAGTTCTTCCCCTAAAGGGACTCGGTGATCCAGTTGCTCTTCAGCTCCACCTCTCACAGGACTGCTACCAACAGGAGAGTGGTTGTATGAAGTATCTTGAACACGAGTGGCCGTTGGTCTAGGGTAGGCTGTACCAGACTGATAGGCTCTAATATTTCTGTCAAGTTTTTTTATTTTGCGGTTTTTATCATCCGCAGTGATCTTGTCCACTTTATTTAACACATGTTGGTAGGCAGAAACAGAATGTTGAAACAAATGATCATCATGTAACACTATCCAACTCAGAAAGTTCTGAGTGTAACAAATCAGTAACTTTGTTGTTGTTTTTCATCAAAATTTCAAGCAATTCAGTACCTTGCCTATCAAACAGAGTAACCAACTCACAGTATAATGGAGAATCCGCAGTCAAGGCTGTAGGAAATTTCCAGTACCTAAGTCCCTTCGGCACTACCTTTTTCTTGATACACTCAAGAAAGTAGGCATTTTCCACTTGTAACTTCTTGCATTTAGACAGTTAGTTTTCAAAAGTGGAAAGGGACTGTTGAAAAGTGCCTCTTTGCACAACATTAACGTTGTCACAGTTGAAAATAATTTCTTTGTTAAACCAACGTTCAAAAGATACATCCGAAGTAGTGTTAGTTACAATGGTATTAGAATTGGGGATAGGAGTGCCTTGTCCTGGGGGAGGGGTATTCTCACCGGACAACTGCAGAGAAACATTACTTCTGTTAGTATGAGGAATTTTGGTGTAGAGTTGTTGTATGAGCTGAGTAAGAAGTCCCAAATTTTCCATTGGGTCATCCCCACAAAGTAAAAGAATGAGCAGAGGAACCCATCGGCGGTCTGGAGATAGTAACAAACAGAAACCAAGAAGCAACAAAAAACTTGACAGAAATCCAAAAAAATGCTGACAGTCCTATACTCAAAAATGTTTATTCGGGAAGCCACAACAGTTAAGCGCTTGCGTCAGTAACCACAGGCTGACTTCATCAAAACTGAAATAAAACAAAAACATGTTTAATTTATAGCATAAAAGCATCACCTGATTCAATTAAACAATCAAGTAAATAGTTCTATATGCTTAAAGTGCCAGGTGCAATAAAAAATGCCATAGCCATAAAAAACAATATAGTATATAAGCACAAACAGCTCTACACCCTAAAAATAACAATCTAAAATTAGCAGTAGCGGGGTAGCATTGTCACCTCACAGTTAGACATTGCCCGTTTGAGTCTCAGTTAGAGCGTCTTCTGTGTGACGACATGCGTGAATGGGCGTTCCTTCATTGAAGGTTGTGTGTTAGGCCCAGCAAGCCAGCACGTAAAACTCTACTGCCAATCATTAGCGGACCGGAGTTCCGCTGTGGCGACCCCTAACTGGGAAAAGCCAAAAGACACAAAAAAATAAAATAGGAAATTCATATATTAAAAATTGAACAACTTTAAATTTCAGGTGCTTGCAATTTAAGTAGGCTAGTTAAATTTGTTGCATCATTCAAGCCAGGGAAGGTAGTGGCGTCTAATTTAATCTGCCAAAATAATTCTCTAAAATCAAGATAATCTTCCCATGGTCCGCCCCTAGGGTTCTGTGGGACTTTTTCAATTACACAAATTCTAAAATCATGTCCAGGGTTTTTATTGATGTGTTTGAATAAAGCACTAGTGTTGTTCTGGGTTCTTATAGCCCTAAGATGTTCATATACCCTGTCTTTAACGTGACTTTTGGCTTTACCAATGTAGAACCCCTTGCAATTAATACAGCAGGTGACTTCTCAGTTTAAAACATTTCTAACCAGTTCTTTGACACTAACATAGCTAACCTGTTATGTAAAGGCTTTAACTTTGTACCTGCAAAACATTCTGACATTGTACAACTAATTCTTGACTTGAAACCTTTTGTGCATAAGATAAACTTATGTTTATTGTTTGATTCCATTTCGTATAGTGTTCATGGTAACGCTTTAAGAAAGAAAAGCATTTTTAATCCACCCTGTGTCAGTTTTTTGACTATTTTTGAAAGTATAGTTGAATTTGAATTTAGAACTCTTTTGAGTTCAAGGTCCATTTGTGATGACAATGGGTTGAATTTATCCAGCACTGAATATGCTTTATTAAGAAAATTATGTGTGGATAAATCATTCAGAGTCATAAAACTGGACAAAGGGGGCAGAGCAGTGGTCATGACTAGCTGTGACTACAACAACAAAACGAATACTCTGCTTTTAGATGATGCTATGTATGAAGAAGTTTCCCTGAATTTTGTCAATATTTCACCTTATAGGATTGATTTACTTCTTAAAGACCTGTTTGATCAGGGACAAATTGATGTTGAACTTTATCAGTTTCTCACAGTTAGATTTCCTGGGGTGCTGAGTATTTTCGGCATACCTAAAATACACAAAGACAGGAACAATCCTCCTATGAGACCAACTGTTAGTGCAGCGGGATCTAAAACAAGAAGTTATGTACTCACCATAACGTTCAATGTATGTAGTCCATCTCGCTTCACATTCTTACTCACGGGTTCGGAGCTGAATATCGGCTCCAACTCAGCCAATTTATTTACTAGCTCAAAGTCTCTCATTGGCTGGGCCAAGCAGGTATCCCATGCTGCACTGTTCCATAACCCCACATATAGTTTGCTGCAAAACAACAGACATGCCCCATAGACACAACAACAAAAACTACAATGTAGTACTACCAAGGAAGTAAGGAAAAAAACAACTATTATTGAAGGGTACCCTAGTATCAAACCTAACCTCCAGATCCTCCAGGAAGGGGGCAGATGAGAGGGTACATAAGAATGTGAGGCGAGATGGACTACATACATCAAATGTTATGGTGAGTACATAACTTCTTGATGTTATGTAGTCCAATCTTGCCTACATTCTTACTCACGGGACAGCGTCCCCAGCACCTCTATCCTGGGAGGCTCAAAGGAAGATACTCCTGAGGACTATGGAACCAAAGGAAGTCCTACCCCTCGATGCCACGTCCAGTTTGTAATGAGTAACAAAGGTATGGGGGAAAGCCCATGTGGCTGCAGTGCAAATATCATCCAAGGATAGTCTGGCATGGTATGCTGTAGATGCAGAAACAGCCCTAGTAGAGTAAGCCTTGACAGGGAATGGTAGAGTTTTTCCTGCTGAAGAATAAATAAAGGAAATACAATTAGCAATCCATCTGGAAATGGCAACCTTGGAAATAAAGGATCCTGCTCTATTGTCTGAAAAGGAAACAAACAATTGGTCAGACTTTCGTAGATGTTTGGTCCTGTGTAGGTAGAATCGCAATTGTCTCTGCACATCCAGTTGATGAAATCTAAACTCTGCCTTGTTCGAATATTAAGGGAAGAACACTGGAAGCTCAATAGACTGGTTGAGATTAACAGTAGATGTAACTTTAGGGAGAAAGGATGGGTTAGGTCAAAGAGAGACTCTGTCCTTATAAAAAATTAAATATGGGGGTTTGATGGAGAGGGCCTGAATCTCCAACACTCGTCTGGCTGATGTAATGGCTATCAGAAAAGCCGTTTTCCAAGACAAAAACTTTAACTCGCAGGTGGCATCCGGTTCAAAAGGTGGGGATGTAAGGGCTTGCAAAACCAGGTTTAAATCCCAAGGCATAACAGGTTCATAAACAGGAGGCCAGAGTAAAAAGTTGCCCTTTAAAAAGGCCTTACAGAGTTTGTGAGCCATAAGGGAAGGCTCATAGGAGGTATGAAAGCTAGAAATACCCGCCAACTGTACTTTAATAGTGGCAGGTGCAGAACCCTGCTGAAACAGCATGGATAAGAACTCTAAGACCATAGGAATTGGAGCTGTGTAGGGGTCGATTCTTTGAGCATGAGCCCAAATAGAGAATTTCTTCCATTTGCTGGAATAAATCTTCCTAGTTGAAGACTTATGAGAGGACGATAAAATGTGTACTACCTCAGGTGAAAAATGATGAAGCCTGACTAGCGACGGAAGTGGAGTAACCAGGCTGTCAACCTGAGGTTCCGCAGGGAGGGGTGGAACTGTCCCGACATGTGTGTCAGTAGGTCTGGTACTGGGTCCAGAATCCAAGGAGTGTCCACCACGAATGGATGGAGGAAGGAGAACCAGACTTGGCAAGGCCAATGTGGGACAATTAGAATCATCTTGCTTCCCAAGGATAGGGCTTTCTGAATCACTCTTGGTAACAGAGGAAAAGAGGGAAGGCATAGAGCAGACTGGAGGGACAATCGTAGACTAGAGCGTCCCTGGGAGATTTCCCCTGTGGGGGGATCAGGGTGAAGTAATTGCTGCATTTGGTATTGAGGGGATTGGCAAAAAGGTCACAGCAAGGCTGACCCCACCTGTTGAATATCTGTTCTGCAACCCGAGGGTTCAGGGACCACTTGTAAGGCATGAGAATAGCTCTGCTCAGCCTGTCTGCTATCACATTGGCCTTCCCCGGAATGTGCGTTGCCACTAGGAACCATTGGGAAGATACTGCCCACTGCCACACTCGCATGGCCTCTCTGCACAGGGGGTAAGATCTGGTTCCTCCCTGCTTGTTCAGGTATTATACCACGGACATGTTGTCTGAATGTATCTCGATCATCCCAAGAAGGAGAAAGCTCTGAAGTGCCCACAATGCCAGAAGCACTGCTCTCATCTCTAGGACATTGATGTGCAGATGTACCTCGTGATCTTGCCACGTGCCTTGGACCTTCCTGCCAAGATAATGCCCCTCCACCCCATCTGGGAGGCGTCCATGGTCACGGTGGCAACAGGTAATGGAGGAACAAACTGTTACCCCTCGTCCAGATTGCTGGAGCATAGCCACCAACTGAGATCCTGTTTGCTTTGGTCTGCGAGCAGGATCAGGTGAGAAAGGGGGAGTTTCTGAAAGGACCACTGGGCAAATAGAAGCCATTGAAGAAGCCTCATGTGTAACCTGGCTAGGGGCACTAGCATAATGGTAGCTGCCATGGTGCCCAAAAGCTGAAGAACCCATCTCGTTTGTACTTTCCTGAGGGGTAATAGTGTGCAAACCTGGTTTTGTATTATTGTGATCCTCTGCTGAGGTAAGAAGGCCCGCATTTGGAAGGTGTCTAGCTCTGCACCTATAAACGTGACACGCTGTGAGGGCAGCAAGGCAGACTATTCCCAGTTCAGCATTATACCAAGTTGCTGACAGGGGGTAATGGTGGCATCCCTGGCTTGGATAAGTAGATGCCTGTTGGGAGTGGTGAGGAGCCAGTTGTCCAGCTAAGGGAACACCTGGAATCCTTGACGTCTCAGGTGAGCTGTCACCACCGCCAAACACTTGGTGAACACCCTGGGGGCTGTGGTGAGACCAAAGGGCAGGGCACAAAACTGAAAATGGCTGGCTCCCAGCTGGAAGCGTAGGTGACTCCTGGATGCCCTGTCCATTTTGATATGAAAGTAAGCATCCTTGAGGTTGATGGAGCACATTTTCCAGCAACAGAAAAATGGACTGAAGGGTGACCATTCAGAACTTGGACTTTTGAACATAGTGGTTTAATCGGCTGAGATCTAGAATGGGTCTCAGGTACCCTGTTTTTTTTGGCACCAAAAAGAGTCTTGAGTAAGTCCTTAATCTGATTTGGTCTGAGGGGACAGGTTGGATGACTCCTTTCTTTAGCAGCTTTGAAACCTCTAAGGTTGCATGATCCCTTTGACTGGGTGGAACGTCTGGGATTCTTCTGACTGGAGGAGGGTCTGATGAAAGAGGTATGGCATAACCTCTGGAAACTATTCGTAACACCCATCGATCCTGGGTGATGTTTTCCCAGGCTTCTGGGTGTAACAATATGCTGCCCCGACTGGCTCCGGAGAAGCACAGTCAGGCAACATATCAGGAACGATGGTAGGAAGAACTGCGAAAGGAATCACAGTCTCCTGAGTTGCAGGGGCCTCCTCTGCCTCTAGGGTGTTGTCTTCCTGAATAACTTCCCCCACCTCTGCCTCTGGAGGGGGAATCACCTTGTGCGGCAGGGAAAAACTTCTGTGTATTCTTAAACCACATCTTCCCACCTCTCTGAGCCTTGGGGTAAGGCCTAGAGGGAAGGGAAAAATGGACACCTACGGCAGACAGGGTCTTTCCCTCTTGCTCGCATCTGGTGAGGGTGTCTTTCACTTTGGTCCCAAAGAGAGAGGACCCATCAAAAGGAGCGTTAGTGAAGGAAGACTTAAAGGCCTCCGCGAAATGACACAGGTGCAACCAGGCTTGCCTCCTGAGGGCTACTCCTGAACTGGCTGCCCTACTTGCCCCCTCGGCAGCATACGATATGAGCCTCAAGGACAAGTTGACAATAGAATTTAGGGTAGACACCTGGGCATTAATCGTGGGTGCCAACGCATCAGGAACGTTACCCACTAGAGTATCTCCTAACTCCTTACGGAGATCTCTCTGGAGTCGAGTGAAATGGCAAAGGTAGTTCAGTGATCGTAAGGTGAAGGTCACTGATGAAAGGGTATGCTTCCCGTACCTGTCCATAGTCCTAGACTCCTTGTTAGGAGGATGGATGGAGGAAGAAGTCTAGGCTACTTCCTTCTGTGTGGCCGCCGCCACCACCATGGCATCTACAGAAACCCCTTTGGACAGAAATTCTTTCCCCGGGGGAGCAGAAAGGAACTTATTGGGCCTTCTGGGTATAGGTTCCACCGTATCAGGATTCTCTCACACCCTTCGACAGATTAAATCCAACAGTTCGTCAAAGGGTGAAGACACACAAGAGGCGGAGGGTTGAGCTCCAAAGGCCTTGAGGAATACCGACTCCTCCTCGGAGGGTGTTTTGGAGGGCCAGTTGCCCCTCTGTCTCAAAATCTCCAGGATGTCGGAGAAAGAGACGTCATCAGAGGATGACTTGGGGACCCCTCCGACTCCTCGAGGTCGGTATCAGAAGTGATAGACTCGTCCTGTGAGTCTATGTGCTTCCTCTTGCACGTCTTCTTTCTGGGGGCCTCAGACTCTGAGTGACCCTCAGAAAGTTGGGGTCACTCATGGGGGTATCCCCAGACCTTTGGGCTCTGCCATCTATGGATAGGGGGGCGTCAGAGGCTCTAGCCAGGGTGGAAGGGGATGGAATGACCGATCCAGGTGATGTAGCTGACAACTTGGCCAGTGCGCTCCGCATGGCCTTGAAGGTCAGTCTCCCTGAATCCTAGGACCGACGGGCCTCTGAGGCCATGATCGGAGTCAGGGTCCCCCAAGCCAATGCAAAGTGAGGGAGGCTCAGAACCAATGGGTGTCCCGAAACATCCCCCTCGGGCCCGACCAAGGAAACCCGAGTGCCGAAACCTGTGGAAGGACCCGACAGGGTCAGAGCTGATGTCGGCACCAATAAACCTTTAAGGGGTATCGGTGCCGGTGCAAGAACATCACTCAGAGTGGAGCACTCCAGCTCCAAAGACAAGGAAGTGCTCGGAGGAGGATCCATAGACACAACCAATGGGACAGGCTCCAGAGCCGACTGGGTCGGAGCCGAAAATAATTTAGCCAACACCAGCAACTGCAGGAGCCTCTGCACCACCCTATCAACATCCAAATCAGAAAGCCTGGAGGATTTGGAGGATAGGGATGGAGAATGGGAACTCCTGTCAGGAGAACCATGCCTATCACTGGGAGATCGGCTCCAAATTGGTTCCAGTAAAATAGGAGCTGAATCCGATTCCAGCACTACAGATACCTCCTGCGGCCCCGAGGGCATAGGAACCGAGGAGGCAAAGTCAAGTTTTGAAAGTTTCTCCGGTGGCTCCAAAGAAACTGACGGAGCCGGAGATCTTTTCTTCGTTTTCAAAGCCTTAGGCTTGGCCTGAGAACCAGAGGCTGAGACCAAGGACTCCTCAAATTAATGTTTAAAGAGACCCTTCAATATTAATTTATTTTTTTCTCTCCTGAAGCACCCTCGGACTGAAGGCGTGACAGAAACTGCAAGACTCTTGTAAATGAATTGCACCTAAGCAATAAACACATACAGAATGTCCATTTGTGGTGGACATCTTGTAACCACACTTGGCACATTTTTTGAAACCAGAAGGTTTATGTTCCTTCTGTTCTTTAGACATCTTGAAACAACCAAACTAGGAAAACACAGCAGGCGGTAAAAAAATTAACAACTCTACCACAACCAAGAACCTCTAAGTGAAACGGTTCTCTAAGTCACACACACATACACACACGCACACACACACAATCCACAACAAGAAAAGGATCTAGTGCTAGCTAAATTAGCAACAGACAACTTAAATAACTACAGCACACAGAAAGGAGGACTAGGTCCTCTAACTCAAACGGGCCTAGCCCACCGGAAACTAGGGATACCAACTACAGACAAGAAACACACTAAATTAAACCACAATATGCAATATAGCTATTAAAATAGCTTTTTTGGGTTGAAAACAGCAAATTTCTTGAGAGAAATTGAAAAGTAAAGGTACTTAGCCACAGCCAATCAAAACCACGTCCTAGCTACATGAGCAGCAAATGAGATCTGGGGTTATGGAGCAGTGCAGCATGGGATACCTGCTTGGCCCAGCCAATGAGAGACTTCAAGCTAGTAAATAAATTGGATGAGTCTAAGCCAATATTCGGCTCCGAACCCGTGAGTAAGAATGTAGGCGAGATTGGACTATATAACATCACATTTTACGGGTAAATATCTTGACATTATGCTTAAAAATGTTTTGAAAGATGTGGAACACATTTGTATAGATTTCTGTCACTTTTTGACAAAACTTAAAAACTTGCCTTTTGATGAGAATGTTAGTTTTCTAACTGTGGATGTTACCAACCTGTTTAACATCATACCACACTCTTTGGGTTTGGAATGGTTTGAAGAATTTTTGTTTGACTGTAATTTATTTGCTAATAACCAGGTTTCTGTTTTGGTAACATTTATGGAAATTTTTTAAAGTTTACCTTCATTTATTTTGATGGACAGTTTTTGTACAGAAGAGTGGGGTGGCTATGGGGGCCTTATGCTCCCCCATTTTTGCAAACATTTTTATGTACATGTGGGAGAAGAAATTTCTCTTGCATTCTTCTTTTTCCAGTCAATGAGCTCTGTATGTACGTTATACTGATGATTTATTCTTTGTCTGGAATGGTGATCCAGCAGAAATATCCCATTTTTTGACCTATATCAACAGTACAACGCTGTTTTTAAGATTTACTTCAAAGTATTGTGTATACAAAATTCACTTTTTGGATGTTACTATAAGAAAAGATTTGACCAACGCTTCATTTGTTAGTGATATGTACAGGAAGCCTACATAGAGCAACAGTCTATTACACTATCAGAGTAGTCACACGGAACATGTCAAGAAAGGAGTTGTTAAAGGTCAATTTATTAGAATTTCAGGCATGGTTAGCAGCACTGAAGATTTTCATACTCAGATTGTTTAAAGGGTATGTTTTTGGCTAGAGGATATCCTCTGGAATTAATTGACAACATCATTAGTGAGGTTTCAAATATGAGACTAGATGGGAAATTGTGCCCGTTACTTTTAGACAATACTTATGCAGTGAATATGACTAAAACGTTGCTCTTGGGGAAGTAGACTACGAACAAGTTTGTTCCTTCATTACAAATTTCTCTTTAGATCACAATGAGATATAGATTATTTTAAAGAAGTATTGGAGAATTTTTTATGGACAAGATACTATCTTGAGTAAGGTTGGTGTATACCCTAGGGTTGTTTATAGGAGAGGAACTACCATCAAAAATTTACTGGAGAGGGAATTTCATCCCATTACGAGTAATGGTGGGTTAGGCACCAGGAAGTATGGGTTTTGGTCACAATGTTCTTACATTTTGAACACAGACACGATTATTATTAACCACACAGTTAAGTCCAAGGGTAGATTTTCTTGCAGCACTGTGGGAGTTATTTATGCAGCTTTGTGTATTAATTGCAAGGGGTTCTACATTGGTAAAACCAAAAGGCACTTTAAAGACAGGGAATACGAACATCTTAGGGCTATAAGAACCCAGAACAACACTAGTGCTTTATTCAAACACATCAATAAAAACCCTGGACATGATTTTAGATTTTGTGTCATTGAAAAAATCCCACAGAGCCCTAGGGGTGGACCATGGGAAGATTATCTTGATTTTAGAGAATTGTTTTGGCAGATTAAATTAGATGCCACTACCTTCCCTGGCTTGAACGATGCAACAAATTTAACTAGCCTACTTAAATTGTGGGCATATGAAATGTAAAGTTGTTCAATTTTTAATATATTAATTTCCTATTTTATTACCTACTGCTAATTTTAGATCAAGTTATTTTTAGGGTGTAGATTTGTTTGTGTTTATATACTATGTTGTTTTTTATGGCTATGGCATTTTTTATTGCACTTGGCACTTTAAGCATATAGAACTATTTACTTGATTGTTTAATTGTATCAGGTGATGCTTTCATGCTATAAATTAAACATGTTTTGTTTTATTTCAGTTTTGATGAAGTCAGCCTGTGGTTGCTGATGAAAGTGCTTAACTGTTGTGGTTTCCTGAATAAAAGTTTTTGAGTACAGGACTGTCAACGTTTTTTTTTTTTGATTTCTGTCAAGTTTTCTGTTGGTTCTTGGTTTCGTGAAAATTGATTTACAGCTTGGATCTTATTCCTAGGTGTCAATGCTATTTTCAGGATTATTTTAAGTCTTCTAAAGTACTCCTTACTAAGCTTTATTCACACTTGTTCATGTTTTATTGCTGATCCTTCATGAATTCCCAAGTATTTATACACCCCCTCTTGCTCAAGTTCTTTTATATAACATTCTTGTCCCAAACTGATGTTTTCCTGGTGCTGCAATTTTCCTTTTTTAAAGGTTGCTTGTGCACATTTATCAAGACTAAATTACATTCCAATATCATCTGAAAAAGTTTTGACAACCTGCAGCTGTGCTTTCAGTTCCTTATCTGATGAGCTATACAATTTTAAATCATCGACAATGAGAAGTCATTAGACTTTATTGTTTTCTAGAAGCCAAATTATTGCCATGACCTAAGCTAGAGCCTTGTACCAGCAACAACAAGTACTTGTTGTTGCTGGTACAAGGGCTCCATGGTACGTTTTTGGATTCCAGTTGTTCTTGTCTTTTGCATTTGCCTGTTAAGTAAACAGCTTAGTGGATTAATGGCAAGGCAAAATAGCAATGGTGACAGGGAGTAACCCTGGAATATCCCCCTTTGGATTTTTATCCCTGGGATAATAATCTGTCCTTTATCATGGCTTAATTGCAAAGTGGTCTGCCACTGTTTCATGATTACTGTAATGTAATCAATCAGTATAGAATGTACCTTATACATTTTAAGCACTCTTCTATTAATAAATGAGGGATACTATCAAATGCTTTTTTATAGTTAATCCATGCCATACTTAGATTCTTCCCTTTCTTGCAGTTCTCCACTATAACTTTATTTAACAACAAATGATCCTTTGTTCCATATGACTTTGACTTTCTTTTATTACCCTTTTGTTCTACTGCCATAATTGAGTTTTCTTCTAAATGACTATAAACTCTGTCGGCATCAACCCCCATGTATATTTTATACGTCGTCGGAAGACAAGTTATTGGTCTATAATTTTTAGGATCGCTTGCAGGTTCACTCTTAAGTAAGAGCATTGTTTTTCCTGCTGTTAACCAGTGTGGTGTCTGTTCAGGGTGTGCATAAAAATACTTCTTACTCATGTCTAGATCCTCGTGTAAAGAAGTTAATACTTTAAGCCAAAAGTTAGGTACTGCATCTGGGCCTGGGGTTTTCCAATTAAAGGATTTTCTCTCTGGCTGCTATTTCATCCCATTTAATATCCTGTACCTTTAAATGTCTTATTCTTTTATTTCTTCTATCCATTTAGCATCTTTGTTATGTTCCACAGGATCTTCATAGATACTTCTCCAAATTGTATCTACTTCCTCTTTTTTCGGCAGTCTATCAATTCCTTTCTCCTTATTTCCCAATTCTCTAAAAAACTTTTTTGGTCATCAGTAAATTGCTAATTTTGTGCTTTTCCCTTATATTTATCTTTGTATATTCTGAGTCTTTCCGCCTGTTTTGAATTTTTTAGTTTATCTCCAATAGTGCATAATAGATCCTGGTCTGTTCTAATACTGTGCACTGCTTTTATCACATCTATCTTAATATTTTTGTTGATCTGTTCCCTCTTCTATAATCTTCTAACAATGACACTTCTTATCTTAGCTGCTTTATTGTTTTCTGTATTCAATATTTCCATGATGGTATTTGTTTTTGCCCCCCCCTTTTCCCTCACTACCTTATGTTCCTGTGGTAGAATTTTATCAGTTATTAATTTAGCAGCACAGTAATGTATTGTTTACTTCTGTTATATCACATGGATCTCTATGGACAGTCCTAATTACTGTGTTCATTTGTTTTATCAAGCTTCTGACTTTTGGGGTTTTATTAACCTTCTGCAGTCTATTTCTCTCATTGATCTTGATATATCTGTCTTTGTCTATTAAATCAAGCAACTCTTCTCTTAACTCCTTTTCTTCCATACTGAGGGCACCTCCCTTGTTTTCCATTTCCTGCGGGCATTCTATAGAAAGTTCCATAACATCTTCATGTTGCACATTCTCTTCAATTTCATCCTGTGTCATCTGTTGTTTTGTCATATGGAAACTCACTGGCCTATCACTCCTCAACACTGACTGGATCACAGTTTCCACAGTTTCCTGTTCCTTTCCTTAATGTCTAGCTTCAAGTGAACTTTTACAATGGTTTCCTGTGGAAGACTCCAAAATATCTTGATATGGCACCAGACCTTTTGCTTCCTGTTCCATTGGTTTCCCCTTAATTTGGATATCCATTGCTCTATCCTGTTGTGGTGCTTTCTGGATTTGATTTTCTACATTGAATCCTTCTCTTTGCAGCTGTTCCATTATCTCAATTTCTATTTCTTTGCCTTCTCCATTACTAATCTCTTTTTCTACTTTTCCTTTTAGTCTTCTTATTTTTTGTATTGTAAAGTTTTCCATATCCAGATTCCTTTGCCTATATTTTTCTTCAAATATCTTTGGTGCTGCTCTTTTTGTTTTAGTTAGTTTTGTTTTCTCCTTTGCACAAATATTATACTATATTAAATCTCTTTTCCTTGTCCCTGTCTATATTTCTTCTTCACATGTCTCCTGATGATCTTGTTTTTCCTTATTCTTTGGGGACTCACTCCATCATGCTATGATGTAGTCTGTTTCAGACCTTCTACATTAAATCCTTCACTTCGCAGACACTCCATAACTTCAACTTCTATTTCTTTAACTTCTACTTTACTTATCATCTTTTCTACATTTAATCTTTGTGCTTTTAGTCTTTTTATTGTGACATTTTACATATCTGGATGCCTTTGTCTGTATTTTTCTTCAAATATCTTTGCAAATGCCTTCTGTATATTAGTTAACTTGGCTTTCTCCTTTGCATAAATATTGCACCATATCAAATCTCTCTTTCTTTCTCATGTCCATATTTCTTTTTTATATTTTTCAAATATCTCTAGGTTTTGTTGTTTACATTTTCTCACTTCCTCAGAGGCTTCTTTTTCCAAAGAGATCGGATTTTCTTGTATATACTATTTTTCAAATATCTGTTGTATTAATGAAAGCAAATTTTTATTTGAAGCTTGTGACAGTTTTTCCTGCAGAAGTATTTTTCTTTCCTCTAATTTCTCTCTTAATCATTTTGTATATCTTGTGTCTGGAAATTCTTGGCTTTTTACAGAATAGTAACAATACATAATTTCATCTTATCCTCAATATTCCACTCTGGCATCTTTATGGCTCTTTGGCCAATCACTTTTTGTCATTTTTGTGGACTACTACTTCCTTCTACATCAGGGGGGCATCCTCCCCCTGAGCCTGGCCTGGCCCCATTGTAGGATTGTTTCAGTATTTTGAGGATTCTACACTGTCATTTTTTCCAGTCCTGGCACCAGTGCGCCTACCAGGATTGGGCACTTTTTTATCCTGGGTCTTGTGCACCCAGCTATCTGTTTTTATTTTTGATTTACTTCTGTCCATGATATATGTTATATAAATACAGTCTATATATCAATGTTGCCTTGGTGAGATTTTGTGAAAAAAACACAGGGTCCACCTCGCGAAGGTACTCACCAAGACTTGAGGATGAATTCAGTTTCAGCACTGCTATACTCCTTTGCTTGCTGACTTTTCATCTCTCCATCAGGAACCCTGTAAGTGTAATCTAATGAGATTAATTGACTCAAGTGATGAGTTTGAATATTAAATAGAATGGGAAGAGAAAAAAAAACTTCATTATTGTTATTCTTCATACTTTTAAATTATTTCGACAAATAATAACCACATTTTCATATTCCTGTATGAATTTCTTTGTGATTTAAACATGAGTGTCATTTGATATAATAGATCATAAATTGAAATTCCAACACACAAAGGGAAAGAAAAGAAAAAAGGGGGGGAGGCATATAAGTCTTGTCTTTAACAATTACAATCACTTAGTAACAGAATACTATTAAGGTCAACATGTTATGTATATGCAAACTTATATTGTGACTGAATGACTAAGAATATTATATTTCAATTATTACTATGTTGAAGTGTTATGTCAGAAATACTAGAAAAACATCTTTACATCTCACAGCAAATACTAGAGATAATAATACTATTACAAGATATGAGTAAAACTCTGTGTTATAACAATGTGGCATTGATGACCTAGCAACCATTACAATCATCTCAAAAGCATACTTTATTCAATCTAAATAATTCAGATCACCATGAGTTTATAGAAATTAGAAAAATTTGATTTAGTAACTTTCCCTCTTTTATTCCTTTGTTCTTTCTTCTTTATTCTCCCCTACAATACTTTTCCTAAGAAAAATAACATAAATAACAAAAGACCTAGCATAGAAAGTTTAAGATAGCATTACACAGACACAAAGGGTATCAGATATTAGTATGCAGTCAGTATTCATTATCTGGAAAAAACAAGATTTACTATGTATTCAGTAAAAGCAAATTGATTACATATGCTTAGAAATATCCGATGACAAAGTAATGAGACAGCAGGGCTCTTTTGTCAACAATAACTAGAGGATGATTAGCAATTCATCCCAGTGAGAACATCAGGTATAGATTTGCAGAATTTCAAAGTCCAGTCATGTATGAGAATAACATAATGCATGTTAAACATATATCTTTAGTGCTTTGAGCATTCATTATAATAAATAGGAAGCAGGTGTATCATGATCTGTTTTTTCTTCAATTCTTTTATGATGGGAAGAAATTCCTTTCTTTTAGATATTACTGTGAAGGAATAGTCATTATCAAACAGGATTACTTTTCCATCTATATTAATGAGTGACTTTGACACAACTGTCTTCAAAATCAATTGTCAAGTGATGAAAAAATCTCACAGTAACTGATCTAGGAGGATAATTTTTGTTATAAGGAGACACTGTGAGAGATTTGTGTACTCTCTCAATTCCATAAGACATTCCTTCAGTTAGTTCAAACACATTAGGTAGCCAGGAGGTAACAAAAGTTATCATACTGTCTCCTTCAAATTTTTTTTTGGAAAACCAAACATTCTTATATTGTTTCTGTGAGATCTGTCCTCTAAATCATCCAACATGGCCAGTAATAATGTGTTCTGTTTAACAAAAATTCAAAGTTATTTTCACCTTCTGACAGTCTTTTATCCATATCATTTAGAGATTCTTCTACTCCAGATATTTGATGTTTTTGCTGAATGAGTGTTTCTTGAAGCAGTTCCAGTTGTTTGTTACATTTGCCCATGTAATTCTCAAATTTAGAGTCCATCTTATTTATTTTTAGTGAAAGTTCCTGTATATTGAATAATACCATCTGGAGTTCCTTCTTTGAAGAAGTGCCATGAAACTTAGCTTTACTATGACGTATCCTGTATAAATATAGAGTGTTCTTCCAGTTGATTTTTGACAGGAAAAAGTATGAAATTTACAATACTTTTTATATGTTATTGTAGGATATATCTTAAATAATAAACTATTTGAAAATAAAATAAAAAACAATAACTTATGAATAAAATTTCCCATCCAGAATATTTTAAGAACAGCAGAGCTCAGAGATTCTGGTCCTATCTCTTCAGTATCCTGACCATGCCCCCCTTCTTCATTCATTCTTGACATCCCACCCTCCTACCCCCTCCAAAGACTCCTGGTGAATAAAAACTAGTCCTGGTTCTGTGTTACGGCAGTTGTTCAGACAAAGCTTCTGCTTTTTATTTCTATGGGCAAACTCAATCTGAAGGGAAGATAAGAGATGCACTATGGCTAACATTAGCTACAGAGTTTCTGGCTGGCGTGAGCTTGTTATAATGACCGAGTTGGTTCCAAGGACAGAACCAAGACCCAACTGTCAAGAATCAATGAAGATCGACAACACCGATGGAACGTTATGGTAAGAACATAACTTCTTTTTTTAAAGTATTGAATACTATTTCTAACACTTCCTAATGTCAGATGGTAAAAATGTTACAAAGACAAGGCACGGCGCTAGCATAAAAGTGAGAAGAAGCCAAAGCACACATTATATTTTAAATAGTAACCTACTACAGTTTTATCCCACTTGAACGATTCAATAACACAAACCATGAACAAGTACCGAATTATCACTAAATAGAGTTTTACTGTGCTTGTTTAAGATGTAAACAATTTCAAAATAAAGTGACAATGGTAGCATTTCCTAATACCATTCCAAGTTTTGGGAACAAGATAAATCAATGTTTTAAGAAAGACTGTGCAGCAATATATGCAATGCTAGTTAAACGTATAGACAGAAGTTAGAAATTTAATTTTAAACTGTAAAGGACTACCTTATATTTATGTACCTAACCTCCTACACTCCCACAATAGTCACATGATCACACAAAGATGGGCTCATCATCAACACAAGATGCATAATATCTGCTCATCTTGTGTCTGCTTAAGAAACATATATTCTACATCCGCGCTTAATTTCTAACTGGCTGCAAGAGCAGTCACAATGAACAACCATTTTTTTTTTGTGTCTTTCGGCTTTTCCCGGTTAGGGGTCACCACAGTGGTACTCCAGTCTGCTAATGATTGGCAGTAGAGTTTTACAATGAACAACCATAAAGCTAGGAAAATAATAAAATACTGTTTAAAAAAGATTAGGTGAGTGCCCAAATTATGTAAGTAAACAAACAAATACATAATTAGTTAAATTAAATGCATCCACTGGATTCTTAAAGGGAAGGAAAGGTGGAGCACAAAAAAGCAGGTTGTTTACTTGCAGTCAGATACTGTTGCATATGAGAACTGTTCAAGATGGAACTGTTTTATATTAAAGCTTCTAGTTGGCTGTAAGAGCAGTCAAGCACAACACATAACCAGGAAAAAACATGACAATAATAAAATAGGTGCTCCCCATGTTTTTATAAAGATAGGGAAGTGTGCTACCAGTAAAAGAAAATAACATGTTTTCTCCACAAACCTTTAAAAGGAAGGGCAGGAGAGCATAAAAAAAAACACAAAACAGTTTTTCTTTCTTTTTTTCATGCTGTCATATATTTTATTTTAAAAGTGGTGATTACCTGTATAATATTGACACTTTCAGATATCAACAGTTTTTTTTTTTTGTACTTTTTCCTTGAAGAAAAACATTTCTCATTCATTGTGATATAAAAAGAGCCTAGTTTATGGATGAACTGTATACTTCCTATTGCTAGAGTATCTTCAGGTGTCATAGAGTAAGAGGACCCTGTTCTGAGGTTCTCAAGAGATACTGATAGGTTGCTAATGATTGTTCTACAAACAATATAATCTTATACTGAATTAGTTACAGAGTTTGCAGTCTTAACATTCAGGTATGATATACCATGGACATGTAACATGTTTAGTAATGTGTCACTGCCTACCTGTAATGCTAAAGCAGGTTATATCAGGTAAACATGCAGTACTGTGTAGCATAGTTTCCAAGCATCAGTTAATGTTGGTGTCTACCAATATTAAGAGTTACTATTTTGGTCTGCTCATTGTCTGAAATATGCCGTAGGTTGCACCCAATTAATGGACAGGGTATATGGGTTATTTATTATATGTCTTACATGGCTATCTATGGTCTACATGTCAAACTTAAAGCAACAATAATCAGTAAATTCTAAAGGATGATTGTGGTTTCATGTGTAATGGTTTCAAATAAAAAGTATTCACTATTCTTGTACTCGTGGCATGCATGTTCTAATCTGACACCAGTCAACTGTTAAATGTACATCAGAATGCATCACGCAGACTAAGGTTCAGGCCCCTGTTCCCCTCATTTTCTCTGAGATAATGCTGTAGATTCCTCCCAGGCAATGAACATAGTATATGTGTAAGGTGAGTGAAGTCCTGGACTGCTATCAATGTGTCTAAATGCTAGATTTAAAGGAACATTTTATCAATAAAGTTTACAACAGCATTGTGCTTTCATAAGTAATCTTTCCAATAAGTTTTCATAATTCCAGTATTCACTGCATGTGTGTTCCATTCAGACATCAGTCAACTGTTAACATATAAACTAATAAATAGTCCACCAACAAATTTCAGACATAAATGTAGTGCAATACCCAGATTAAGGGTCAAGTTTGAGTTATGATAATCTTCCCAAAATATGCTGTAGCTAGCACGTAGTAAATGAACAGGGTATAGGTCAGCACATGACCTCAACAGCCATACATGTGTGTAACTGTCAGATTTCACGTGACATCAATCACTGGAGTGTAAAAGGAGATGGTGCTTTGATAACTACTGTAGTCAACTAAAGTGCTCATTATGCACGTATGTGGACGTTAATATTATAAATTGTAATATGTATGTCTGTCTCATCACCTATTTATCCACCCAAAGCAGTATAGTTGGAATGTTTGCATCTATATAATAGAGGGCAAAGGCCTACATACAGGACTGCTATCAACTAGTCTTAGTACTCCACTATAAAGTGCAGAGAATGTCAGGTGATGCAGTAGTCTTAATTTCCAGATGATGTTGAAGTGTGTACTGAAATTGTGGCCCAGTAATGTCACACTGCAGACCACAATGTTTTGCTGGTGATATCACAGACAAGCACAGCTACACAAGTAACATACGTATATGGAGGTTGAGCTACATGCAAGGGCTGCCATCACACACTTAACAGGGGACTACCATGTCATAACACGTGACTTGGCAGTTGTCCAAATGTGTGACACATTGGTGTATGTACACCTAGGTTTTCCTATGGCAGACCAAGCACTTTGCCTTGCATCGTCTTACTGATACCATTAAAAAACAAAAAAAAAGTGTTTAGTCAACCAACTAAATAAAATAATGCAAAAAAAAGCTTGATGCAAATGGAATCCACCAGGAAGGGACCCTAATGCGAAAGTAGAATCCACACACTTTATTACACAATGATTTAGTGCTTTCATCCACTGAAACGTGGACTTCATCAGAATACATTATATATTTGTATAACCATTTAAATACTCTTCATTTTGGCGCCAAATAGGCTAATAGTAAAACCTTTACTCCATTTAAAGTGAACTTGCACAAACTTCATATAAATAATACTATAATATAAAACACATATAAAATCAAGTGGATTTTAGACACAGATTATAAAATTTATGTATACATATATTAGTAAAAATATTCTAATAAATGTCCTTAAACATATGCATAAGAAACATAATAAAAACTTTATTTATGTAAACATAAAAGTATATAATACTGTCCCACACTATAAAAATCAAAATTAGCACTAAAATATCTTTAACAGTACCTATAGTTGTACCTGTAAAATAGGTTTAATAGAGATGTGATTGTTTATACCGGGCAAGTTAGAGGCATCAGTTAAGAATTACCACTTGACCTCCCTATGTCCCAATATTGCCTTAAAGTTGCCCCCTCATTAAAATAATGACTTTCCCCACTTTTTTCTATATGTCTATATAGGGTGTTGTTACCATCCTTCCTTCTTATGTTATATACATGGTCATATATTCTTTTTTTAAGGAACCTCTCCATTTTCCCTATATAGTAACTGGGACATATCATGCACTTAGCCATGTATATTGCAAATTTAGAGTTACAGTTCCCTTGCCTAAATGTGATCTTAGTTCTGTTAACATTCTCTAAAGTGACACCTACCTCCTCAAGAATAGCGTGACACTGTCTACAATTGCCACATCTCCTCATGTGTTTGATCTGTGCATGAATTCCCCTACTCATATTACCATACTCCAAAATTTTCTTAATATTGCAGCCCATTTTGTAAACAAAGGAAGGTGATTCACCTACTATTTTGCTAATATCACTGTCCACCCTAAGACTGTTCCAATTACTAGTTAATATCTGCTTAACTTGATTCACATGGGGGTATATTCCAGTATACAAGCTCTATGATAATTTATACCAGTATCATTAAAACATGCAGATATGTTCTTAACTAATTCTTTTCCTAAAATTGATTGGCATTTTTTACCCCATTCATTGATGACATACTTCTTTACATAATCCAGCATATACCTAGGGTACCCCCCTTTCTCGAAATAGGAAACTTATGCATTCAATTTCTTCTACCATGTCAAAGTACATGGATGTCACTCTGGCTGCCCATATATACTGCCCTTTGAAGATGTTTCTCATTAACTTCCTTGGATGATTACTAGAATACTCAACCTAGCTACTGGAAAAAGTATTCTTCTTATATATACGGGATTTAAATCCATTGGGTTCACTTGATATAAAAGTGTCCAAATAAGCGATACCTCCTGTGTTACATGTATAAGTAAATTTTAAATAAGTACTGGTACCATTTAAATATTCCATAAACTGATCTATACTATCCAGGGAACCATCCCATAGGATAAAAATATCATCCAAAATCCTGGAATAATGTCGAATGTATTTATAATATTCACGTTTGAAGATGAAGCTGTTTTCCCAATCCAGCATGACCAGGTTGGTGAACATGGGGGCACAAGCAGCCCACATTGCCACCCCTCTGGTCTGTTGGAAATATTTGCCTTCTAAATAAATATAATTGTGATCAAGTATCATAGTCATACATTCCATAATAAGGCTGACAAAATCCCATTCCAAATTTGCATACTGTCTTATACTATTACAAAATCCTTATTGTTTGGGTATGCATGAGAATAAGTCTACCACATCGATGGTAATGAAAATTAATCCCTCTTTCCAAAGGTTAGGGGATACACTTCCTAGGAAGTCCCACAAATCTTTAATCATATGTGGTATTTTTTCGTAAATATGTTTTAACCATTTGTCTATTGCTACACCCATTGGAAAAAATTTTGAATGACTACCAGATACTATAGGATGAAGGGGGGGTGGGGTGGTCATGCTTTTATGTATCTCAGGTATTCCCACTATAGTTGGCAATATTGGATGCTCAACTTTTAAATAATTATAAATGTTCATAGTAATTCGATTATCCAATAAAAATTCCTCTAAATACATACTGATACACTTGTAAGATATATGTAGTTCCTTACCTGACACACATACCTTACTTCTCAGTGGGGTATGTACTCTCAATCTGGCTCTGCCTATAAAACAAGGCTGCTACAGATCCCGCACTTACTCTAACAGCTTGTTGTCCTGAAAATTGTTCACCCTTCCTGCATATGCCTATTGCCTGCAGCATCCTCTTCAGCTTCAGCCTGTTGCACACACATTTCTATGTAAATAGTAGCTGCTACAGGCATTCTCTTTGCCATGACATAGTATTTGCCCGCCAGTACTTTCCACCCCAACATATGAGAAAGGGGTTGTAATCTACATTGAGGCCTTAAATCTTATTCAGTTGTTGCATGGGATTGGCTTATTATAGTAAAAATCACCTGTGTTGTCTGCAATTAGCATTTCAGAAGCGCAGACTGGTTCAGAGGCAATCACTTGGTAATAGGGATCCATGTTAAAAAAGCAAACAGCTAGCTAGGGGAACCATTGTATATGAGAGTTACTTCACAGAGTGAACTTCTTGGCACAACACTTATATATCTGTACTTTTCAACAGAGGAGTATTGTACTCCATCAGATATGTAACCATTTTGTTTCCAACATGATGCATACTTAGGGGGAATGGGGATTACATCATTAAGCCTTTCTTGGAACTATACTAATGACTTGTGATTGATCTCCAGATGTGTTACACCTACAGGGGAACTAGAGTACAGTACGGGTAGAATGCTTTTGCTTAATTAGGTATAACAGTCACCTGGAAATTTCCCTTGGTAGCGGTGGTAATGTTACACTGCTATTTGTGTGATACTACTGGTTTGAAATATTATTGGGGTTTACACCTAGAGGCCACAACTTTATGGACTCCTCTGTTGGGTATGTAATCATACAACAGTATCTGTCATGGCACCAGCAGGAATAGATGATTACTGCTACTATCCTACTCACATCTGCACCTTTACTATGTCAACATGGTGTTGAATATGAGATGTGTAACCAAGCAGGGACAACTGGTAGCCATTCATTATTGCTGTATCTTTACATACTGTACTCCCACATATGTGATCCTGACGTGTTCCCGCTTTGTTGTCTTTCAGAAAATATGTATCCTCAACACCAGGGCTCTTTTACAGGTGCAGAAAATTATATTATCCTGGACCATCAACTCCTGCTGTCCAGGAGGAGGAAAACCAGGGAAGAGCAGGCAGCATTCTGGGCTGATCTGGTTCACCCTGTAAATACTTTTGGTCACTACAGCAGGACATATGAGCGGGTGTGACACCATGCAACTGCTATGATAAATGCAATGCTGCATGCAGAAGAGCAGCAGATATGGCCATGGATTGTGGTGCCACCAGTGGAGGGTCTGTGGTGGAACAACCACTGTCAGCCACTGATGAATTCTTGGAGAACCAGGGAATACATGACAGCTCCCAAGCATCCATGATATGGTATGCTGTGGATGTGTGTCACCATTTTCAATTAACAGCAGGGTCCAGTTATGCTTAGTTGGATCAGCACTGGAATACTGAAACATTCAGTGTGTCAGGGTGTACATAGTTTTATGTGGCTGTCAGACATTTTTATGTGTTGGGGAAGGAGTTTAGTTGTCAATATATCCATTAACATAGTATGTACTGTAAATGTGAGATATTCGGATGCATTAGCCTGGTATAGTGCAACAAGTGGTGCTGTTTACATTACCTCTCCTTCAGATTTTCACAGGACTGTCAGGAATTGTATGCAACCATACTCCTGCTCCTGGTAAGCATAACACTGTTTTGTTAGAGCTGTAGATTTACTGCAATGTATTTGCTAAAGTGTCATCCCAGGCCTGCCGCCTGGATTGATGCACTGTCTGCATGATTCCCAACTGCACAGATTTTTTTACAATGGAACATGATTTAGAGTCATACATATGCCTTGTAGTTGTGACCACACTGATAGATTTGCAGTATTTACATGACATTGCAGATCGCCATATGTGTCAATTGCCAAATGTCAAGTGTGCATCACTGTTGCTCATGAGATTCTTGATTAAAGAGCTTATTCTATACAAGTAACTACAAAAGTTTCTTATAAAATAATGTCCTCATGTCCCGGTATATGACGTTGAGGGTTAAATAAGTCTGTAATACTGACAGCATTGTATACAGCTTAACATATAGTGCAAGATAGTACTGCAGAATATAGTAGTGTAGGTATTAATGTACTGCATTTCTCTTTTTATTACAGGTAGCCGGGGGGGGGTTGATCTCTGTCCCCTTCACTGCTTTGTATATATTTGTAATTTGTATGTTTGTAATTTGTTACTGGAGCTTTTCTCCCTGGGCCTCCACTGAAAATGGGCTCTTCTTGCCCCAGTGGATTTCCCCGGTCATCAAACTGAAATAAATAAATAAATAACCTGATGTCAGTATCTCTTCAGACTCTGATGATGATGGTGGCCAAAGTGAGGCACATGTGGGGGTTTTAGGGGCTGAATCTGTCACAGAGGTTGACATCCCTCTTCTGTCCTCATTATCACCATACACAGTCAGTATGCCTAGGCGTACTCTGACCATCCTATATCTGTGGTCTCAGGGGACTGAGAGTGGGGACATTGAACAGGAAAGTGTGGCTACAATGGCTGCAGTGAGTGTTGATACTGGCCATAGCCAAAGAGCTAGGGGTGCTCATAGGAGGCCTGTTGTCCTTCCACCACCTGTTGCCCGTGTCTCATCACATGTCACTCCGTGTATGTTTAGGGCCATCATGGAAGCACAGGCACATTCAAAAAGGAACTCCAGACAGATGCTCAGGTTTATGGATGCAGCACAGTCTGACAATCATGACTGCCTCCACTGCATTGCTGATACCCTGGATCGGTTATCTGATGCAATGGAAAAACATTGTTCAGAGACAGATCACAGAATATCTGTCTTGGAATGGTCATTGTCTGTGATGAAAAGTCTGGTTTGAGTTGAATATCAGACTCATGGACGTAGGTCAGCAACTACATCTGCTGAGAGTCCACGTGGCCATGCTCAATAACACTCCTGTAGTGGCAGTACATCCAGCTCCTCAGAGGCGACTGTGCTGTCCACACCAAGACATGGCAGGCCATAGGCTCATGGTCCTGGGTGTTCCTGTGGAGGACATGTTCTCTGCAGACAGCAGTCACCCTTGGGCAGAAGCCCCACTTCTGACTTTAAGCATGGAGGCGCCAGTGCAACATCTGCCAGAGACAGTTCCCATGTTCGGGAGTGGAGATGGTGAACTGTCAGCTCTACCATTTATGGTTCAAAGCTGTCCAACATACAGTCATGTAGGGCTAGCACTGAACTTGACTGTGTTCATGCAGACACTCACACATCACTGTCACAATCAGGTCACCTATAGACACAAACAGCACATTTCTATGGTCCATCTTGCCTGCTTCCCTTCCTGACTCACACACATACTTGCAAACTTATTGGGTCAGCCTAGGCCTCCTGCACCACCATACAACACCTTGTGCAAGTGTTGATACCTATGCCACATCCCTGTCATCCTTGTCATCGATGCAGGCAAATGAAGTTATGTGTCTGATGCACATGGTGAGTACCTAAATTATGTATTTGTTTAATCCACTGTTGCCTTTGACATGCCACTTGTAGTGGTCACTACAGGTATTGTCTGCTGCTATTTGTAATGAGTAACCCACATTTTGTGTACATTACATTGGAAGATGTTGTAATGGCTGTATACTTACACAATGAATGGTGTATTATACAAGTGTTTATGTTTCACATTCAGGACTGAGTGGGACACATCTATGGGTACACAGCTACAATAAACCATAACTGTCAGAGCACAGGATGGAATGTCAGCACAGAAGCAAAATGTCTTTATAAATGTAAAGCAGTATAGGTGCATGGCTCCACAGGTTCATATGCGTATCACAGGCTAACAGGGACAATGGCTTCATGCAGCCTACTCATGCATCCCTAATCTCTGATTTGGTGTGGTACCCTTGATAAGTGTAAGCAGGGTTCTGGGAGTTGAAATGTCTATAAGCTGTGGCATAGGAGATGATCTGTGGACAATTTCTCTGTATCCATTACATACATTTGTCTTAAATCAGCTATGATTATCTTTGTTCTGCATCCCATTGTGTAACTTACACATGATGTGCATTACAGAGGAAGTGTGCTTCACATGTATAGTGAACCTGTTACATATAGGGTATAGTGTGAGGGTTACATACCTGTCTCTCCAGCTCGTCCTATTTATACCACAGTTAAGGTGCAGTTGTGCAGAACAGGTGCCTCTCATGCTAGTCCTTTCTTGGATGTGCAGGTGGTACACAGTGGGATCTGGCACCTCCCTGTTTGGCAGCCATACACCTCCTTTCCAAAGCATGTAGGAGACAGATTACATAGTTATGGCCTTGACATGATCTGCACAGGATGCCATACACCTCCTTTCCAAAGCATGTAGGAGACAGAATACATAGTTATGGCCTTAACATGATCTGCATAGGATGAGTTATGTACACTGTGCATTGGGTTACTGTGGGACCTCTCTGGCTGTTACAGGTGTCAGATATGCTTTTGTACTTACATACCATGGGTGCTTTTGCACTCAATCCGAAGTGTGATGAGTGTCACATTCAGTGTTGCAATGACAGTCAGGGATTTACATGCCATACCTTTCTTTATAGGTTGTGCAACAGTGCATGAATCCCCACATCTTACTGACCAGATAGATCACTCTCTATGTCCATAAGTCTCTGATTAATGGGTCAACTGTTGGAAGTATGCAGACAATATATTTTCCAAGGGGTGGATGACTGGCAAAAGTATAGTATTGTGCAGTCCTTGGCATGTAGTATTTATCAATGGCACTGACAACTGAATGTGTGTTTCAGCTCCTCCTGGATAATTGTTGTTTGTGTGTGTGATGTAGTGACAGCTCCTAATTTGCAATCATCTTCAAATGTAGTCAGTCTGAGGTCACTGACAGTGGTTCTGACTACAAAAAAGGGAATGTCTAGAAGGGGTAATCCCAGGAATTATGTGTATGGGTAGTGCACTGGTGACTGGCCTCATTGTAGCCATACACAATCGTATTTTCCCAGATAACGAGTGTCAAACACTTGGCTATTCAGAGGCTGACATACTAGTTTGTAAATAACCTCTACAGTGCTTAAACAATGCCTGATGGCCTAATCTTGTCAAATGCCTTTTCAGGCCATGGAAGGTAGAGTGAATCATTTTCCCCTCAGCCATCAGATAGTTTAACACTCAATGAGGTCCACTGCTTAGTGTAGGCATGATCTGACCTTGAACAAAACAAATTGGATTTGGGCCATTGTCTGCAGGTGTACTACATTGTTACAGATCATTGCCATGATAAGTCCTTTCATGGCTTTAAATGCAAGACTACTTTGACATTTTGGGGCACTGCTTGTCTCTGCATGTTACTTGTCCTGTGTGCAACTATGTATTGAAGTTAATTCCATCATGATTTCCAAGAAGGTAGTCATCCAACATGTCTATGTCTGTACAGAGCATAGGCAAACAGTGTGGGGAGTCATACATACATCCTGTGAAAGTTGAGGCTGGAGTGTTTGCAGTTATTCTGCAGTTGCACACCACTCATGCAGTGTGTACTGCAATGAAACAATTACTTTGTGAAGAATGTTGACAAGAGGGGAGTCCCTTGAATTGCTGGTGTCTGGCTACTATTACTGCTGGTCTCACCACAACCACGCTCTCCTGGGATACCATGCTCCTAGACTTTGTCTCTCATCAAATGCAAAATGTTAGTACCAAGCTCCACATGAGGAGCAGACAACAGCCTATTTGTTCATCCACATAGTTGTCCCACATCATGCAAGCCTCTGTAGGCTTGAAATACCCTTTTCCAGGTAGATGCCTTGATTAGCAATTAGAGCAGTCATTACAATTTGGCATGTATTATGCCTTGTATTCCAGGTTTGTTAAGATTTCACTAGGGTACTGAGCAGATGGTTTGTTGGAGCACAGCTGTAGCATCACAATATGATGTTCAATACCCGGTGACATAGACCCCCACTGTTGCTCAAGCAAGAACCACAGTGGCAGTGATCTCTGTTAGGTGACAATTTCACAGCAATTCATGCAGCCTGACCTTCAACAGATTCATGGTGCATGTCTGCATGACATGAATCTGAGGCATACTGCAGAGGAATGGCCACCTTTAGCCAAAGTGTGTCTATCCACACATGTTCTAAATATGTCATACTGTACATTTATATAGCCAGCACATATGTCTGTGTTCCCAGATCATATCACAAAGCATCCAGTTGTGCTGTCTGGTTGCTTGACAAGCAGTGTAGACTAGCAAGGCCAGAGTAATGACTGCAGAGTTGAACAAGTTCTCTGTGCATGCATGGACATCCACATC
Source organism: Protopterus annectens (assembly GCF_019279795.1). NCBI lineage: Eukaryota > Metazoa > Chordata > Ceratodontiformes > Protopteridae > Protopterus > Protopterus annectens. The sequence goes on along the minus strand of NC_056748.1, from coordinate 259,050,955 downwards.
TTCATGCAAGGAGTGCCTACAGACAGTGTGTTTGGGGCTGTCAACCCCAAGGGTGTAACAGCATGAAAATTAACTTTGCTGGAGTTGTACATTGTTGCATTTATAGGCATGCTATTGCAACCATGCCTAATAATGGGATTATGGTATCCAAGGGCCACATGCCTGGCAAAACATTGTACTCTGTCAACCATGTTATGGCACACTGTCAGCTGCTGTGTTACCTTAGGAGAACTACATAAAGATGATAACATGTTATATTTCAGCATCTGCCTGCTGGATGTACACACAAGCAATATTATATTGCTAATGGCATTATCAGTGACCACTATGGAGATGTGGAAAGTGTCCTCACCCCTATACTGCTATGCCACACAAACAAAATGTGTGAGAGATGTGACTAAACAACAAACCATGATTCCATGCTGCCACATACACTGGTCACTATATATGACAATGAGCAGTTTGACAACATGCACACCTCATCATGTACTCCACTCACACCCACATCACACACTGCATGTGTGGAGCTCATTACCAGACACATACACCAGGAACAGATGCTTCAGATACCCAAATTCAAGCTCAGTACACATATTCATACTTCTACAGAACATAGTACACATAATAGGACATGCACCACTGTCTTACCAGTCACACACCTGAGGAAAACACAAACTCAAACCTATTGTTCATAGGTGATTACATCATCAGACACACTAATGTCCCTCTCTCCAGGCTACACATGGTAAAGGTCACAACTGTCTGTGTGGTGCCAGGATACACCATATCACACATGCACACAGGTCTATCAGCATCTCATAGTGTTATGGTGACATCATAGTTCCTATTGCAGACACATGACTGAGCTTACAGTCTCTGTGTTTCCGGTGATTATGCTCATAGAATTCAGCTGCATTACGTCTTCATCTAGGATGATGGCTTAATACAGATAGAAAATGATTGAAGTCAATAATTGGCTTATTGTGTAGTTTCATTGTAAGGGGACCAGTACATGTCAGCCTAGGATGATTTGCTCAACAGACTTTAATACTTTGCCACAGATGGTGTTCATCTATTACCCCTGGGAGTTTGTGTAGTGGCCAAGTCTACTGACATCCCCATAGTGCATCATAGAGGAAACACCATCCTTAAACAACATCATGGTTATATTGGCACACACTGGGAATGCCAACACTAAACTCCACTCACTGGAAGGTGTCCCCACATTGGAAGATGTACACATTTGCACAGTCACACACACACACACACACACACACACACACACACACACACACACACACACACACACACACCTGTTTCAAGGTTGTGGACAGAACCACAGCCATTCTAGGCTACACGTCCTTCCACATGTTCAGAACTCAAACTGAAAGTGTGCCAAGTAATGTAGGTGGAGTATCCATAGTCATTAAAGATAGATACACATTCAGATTGGTTAAACATTGTGATTCCCTGTAAACGATAGATACACTTTCAGATTGGTTAAACACTGTAATTCCCTGGAGACACTGCAGGTGCTATTCTGTGCTGGTAGGCCACCTAATGAAGCAATTGCCAGCTACAGAGGCAACTCCATGAATCAGGACACCTGTTGTGCTTACTTGAATTTACCTGTGTCTATCAAACTACATCATAACACCATGGTGTAGGGTGACTTTCACTAACCACCAACTGTGTTGTGTACTCTTGCTCAAACCCACTTGGCAAAATGTTAGTCCACATCTTTAACTATAATGCCCTGAACCACTGGAGTGACATCCCCACAAGAGGAGCCAATGTACTGCAGCAGGTGCTTACCAGTATGGGTGACCACTGTAGCACTTGCACTGTGAGGTCCTCCATGGTATGATCTGACCAAAAATCAGTTTCCTTAAATGTAAGACTCACACCTGAACCCCCCCCCTTCAGAAAATACAGTACTAAACTTCAACAAAGCAAAGGATAACCTCCTATGGGTGGTATAAATAGCATGACTGCACTGCCACCCTCAGATGCGACAGACAAGTATGGTGACCTCTACAGCAATGTTCTCTACAACCACCTGTACAACTGCATAGACTCGGCTGTACCTGACAGGAGAACAAGAAGCACTTCATGGCACAGCAAACTGGGAGTGGTCATACAATCTCCCAGTTATGTCAATTTCCTACAAGACGATCTTCATGAACATATGCTTGTTCACATACTCATGGCTGTAACCACATACAGATGTGTATGTAGTATCATTTCCATCGATAACAGCAATGTTCCTGGTAAGTATCACATCATTAGCAACACCTGATATAGATTCTCATGGGTGAAAGACCTGGGCACACAGGCCTTGCCACACAGGTTTACACTTGCTTTATCATAGATTACCATGTTTTCCCATCATACTCATGTCATTAGTGAGGGCATTGTCACCAGATAATGATGTAGTTGTAACCTCTGTGTACTCTTTCCTTAGCATGCCAATATTTCACTGCAATGGCCATTTTGTCATGTACCTTTCTAAGCACCAATGGCAAATGCACACAACGCAAAGGTTCCTCACAAGGGAACTTCAAGTCCCCAGCATCTCTCCTGTGGTGATCATGTGAAATAACTGTCATTGTACCTTGTGTCATATAGACTACTCAGAAGTGATCTCTGCCTGCATACTGGGCAATGTCTAACCCTGCTGTACTGGAAATGCTGCATATCTGTAGGTAGAATGGTACAAGGATTACCCACTGTAAGGACATTACCTGGTATGTGACATTACTAATACATGACAGTGGGTGAGATATCTTTACCACTCTTTCACAAACCATTGAAACAAACTCCCACCTAAAGGCAAACAGCACACCTCACTGGCCCTCCTCAGATGCAATCTGTATGACAGCCTGGATGACTGTGATGGTATCACAGGGCATCTGCATGTCTCCCTTGTGGACATGGACAATATTTGCTGATTTTGTAAATAAGGGTAAGAATGTGACTAGGATTTTATGGCACCTAGGGCCATTACACTACTAATAATATACAATGATCCTATGATCCCATATGGTGATGTAAAATGCTCTAACATCTGCATGCACACACACCTGGCTACAGTGAGAATAGTACTACTTATCAGTTCTTCCGTACAGAACACTGCACAGCAAACACAGTCCAAGTTGGCTGCAATTAGATTAGAACTCCTATCTATCTAATGGCACACACTACAGATTACAGTACTTAATGCAGGTCTCACAGCTTAAAATGTGGTATTATTATTATCTCTTTATTTAATGTTATGGTCGATGACATCAGCAGGTCTTGTTGTGATCAGGAGTTTGGAGGCACATGTTACCTGCTACAACAAAATTACTGCAAAACCCTACCTCTTTCTAAGTCAGTGTGGTGATCATATTTATAATGCAGCGACACACACACACACACACACACACACACACACACACACACACACACACACACACACACACACCCACCAAGTGGGCTGGAGAGAGATTAGAAACCCATTTATTTAGTCATACACACTACAGATCACAATAATTAACAGCATGTGCTACAGCTGAAGTCTGACAGTGCAATTGCAGTTGGTAGTCTTAATGTACATGACATCAGTAGGCCTTCTGGAAGGCAAAGGTTTGGAGGCTAGCAGCACCTGCAAGGGCAAAAAAGTGCAGAACCATTGCAATTTGGAAGTCAATGTGAGATTTCCATTTGTTATGGAGGGAGATACACACAGACAAACACACCAGTTGGGCTGGAATGAGATTAGAACCCCTACCTATCAAATCTTATACACTACAAATCACAGTATTTACAGCACACACCACAGCTGATGTTTGTTTTAGATATGACTGCAGGTGACTATTAGTGAAGTACCTAAACTAGGCTTGTGTTGAACAACATTTGTAGGCTGCAGAGTGACATTGCTTCTCAGCTGTTTTGTGCATCTAGTAGCCTAACAGTCAGATAACTGTTTTTTTTTTATCCTAGCTATGTGTCTACAATAGGCATTTTGATCATAAGTGGCTGATTGCAATTGAATGGGCAAGTCTATGGGCAAAAACAATGTGCCCTGTCAATGTGTGAGTACACAGCATGATACATAACATCACCTGTTCACCTGCTGGTATATGTGTGGTGACATCCAGCAGGCACAGGGGGCTGTAGAGAAGTGCATTATCTACTGCTGAGGCATTACATTTGATCCTTTGAGCAACATTTTGTGTGTGTCACAGTGCAGCTTTAATCACCATTATCAGGGTATGTAGGACAATACAGACATGCACAGACATATGCACATATATATTTATGTAGATAACAGGGATGTACATATACATGGAGGTGTGTGTGTATAATATATGTATTTGTGTTATGTAGCTGTATGCGGAGAAACTGAATGTGTGTGTGAGTATGTGTGTGTGTGTGTGTATGTGTGTGTGTGTGTGTGTGTGTGTGTGTGTGTGTGTGTATGTATATATATATATATATATATATATATATATATATATATATATATATATATATATATATATATATATATATATATATATATATATATATATATATATATATATATATATATATATATATATATATATATATATATATATATATATATATATATATATATATATATATATATATATACACATACATACATACATACATACACACACACATTTCTATAGGGAGAGAGAGAGATATTGACAGAGAGATATGTATACATATATGTATGTATGTACCGGTAGACATATCTATACATATATAACAAGTAATTCTGAGTGGGGAGCAACACAATTGTGCTCTGTTTCACTAAGTGTATGCGCATGACCGGTGGGATTTTTGCTAGTTATAAACTGACTCCAGCCCACACCTACCTATACTCCAGTCCAGGATTTGTGTGTTACTCAAAATGACATCTGTCCCTGTTTCTGCACTGCTGTACATTACCGAATTTGGCTACAACTTTCTTCAGTTGTATTATGTAATTCGCATGTGACAAAGGTTAATAATATTATGCCATACAAACTGTCTGTAAAACAAAAATTAATAATATTTTACATCCAAAAGAAGTGGTTAGTTCTTGATTCGAACCATGAATGCCAGCACACAAGCTAATTGCCCTAGTCCTTTGAGCCACACAAGCTGATAGCCAGAGATCATTTATCACGCAATCAATTGCATAAATACATATTTGTGATTCCTGTGCTAAGTAAGATATAGAATATATGATCAATTTCTATGTTACTGTTCTGAGACTGTCTGGAATGCTGATATACCACTGATGACTTTCTGTTACAGCAGTTACATGGGATCACTGCTGCGTTGGGGATACTGGAACACCACCATATGTTCTGCTGGGATACATAACAGTCTAACTATCATGTCACCTCACTTTCTAATATCTCCCTTGACTGATGTACCAGTAATCTGTTGCAGTAGGACTGCATGAATATTATATGCATGAGGCCTAGTGAAATGTCAAGGAAACATGGTAGTGGAATGGGTATCTAGTCCAATGTGGATATAATTTCTGTCCAAGTAGCCCACTATATTTACTTGCTGAATGTACCAGATCCATACATACAATGCCATATCATAATAATCCTTACGGGTATTGTGTAGGATATGAACATACCTTGCAAATGCAGTGGCTGACACAACCATAGTTCAGGGCTGACTGATGCAAGCAGTACTGAGCCAATACATGAGTAGGTACAGGATGAGTGGGCTGTCTGCCATCATTTTTAATTTCTGTATGTGAGTAGGAGTGAAGTGTTGGTCCCTAGGTTGTCAGTGAATGTGCTATGTGTTGTTGTCTCTTAGCCAAAGCCATGGCATACAGAGCATGCCTACATCTGCCTACAGGGCATCAGCAGGGGCGGTCCTACTCTGAGTCCTCCTGTGACTGTGACTGTGGTTACCTTTGCTCTGGTTGGGGGCTGTGTATCTCTTTCCTTTGCTGATCCTGATGCAGCCATTTCAGCAGGATCATACTGTGTAGCATAACCCATACTGTGAATATATGTGCACATGTGGCTGGAGAATACTGCAGGGCTTCACCAGACATGTCTAGACCCTGGAACCGTGACTTCAGCAGCCCAAACACATGCTCTATGATGTTCCTAGTCTGTGCATGTGCCTCATTGTGGCATTCTTCTGTGGGTGTGTGTGTGTGCATTTCTGATGGGTGTCATCATCCACAGTTCCAGAGTGCAGCTAGCATCCCACAGTAAATGGCCATATGGGATGTCCACCCCAGCAAACATCTGGTACAGCTGTGATGTGTGCCAGATATGGGAGTCATGATAACTGCCAGAGCTGCCAGCACACACATTCAGGACAATTCCCTGGGCATTTTACATGACCTGGCAGTTGATGGAGTGGTACCCCTTGCAGTTAATGAAGATTCTACCCTGCACACCAGGTGGTGCTTTGATGTGTACATGGGGGCAATCTATGGCACCCAGTACCTCAGAGTAGTGAGATACACAGTAGAACTGTTGCATATTGCCTGCCCTCACCTCAGTGGAGATGGTAAAAGACACTGGCATGTGGTAGGAACTGGTGGAGTATCCTGGATGGAGATGCCTGTGACACCACTTCATTACCCCAGCTGGTCTTTGAAAAGTACCTGTAACTAGTACCCTAAAGGCTTCACATATCTTTGTTTCCACTGGGGTGGGTTCCCCTCAATTGGGTTTGGCTCTGAGTTGATGGCGACAGACTTCACTGAGGTCTTATAATATGTCCCTTTCCAACCTGTAGTACTCTACAATTTCCAGCTCATTCAGCTTCTGGAAGGTTACCCTAAACATGAACACTCTTCTCCTTCTCAGCCTAGGCCTATTGTCAGCAGCACTGACTTCAGCATCTAGCATATACAGCTGCAGCAGACCTGCAGCAGCCCCTAACATTATCTCAGTTAAAATTCCCAAGTCTGAACTCCAATAGTCCAGGGTATTAAAGTAAAATCAGAATGCAGGGTGTATGCATACTTTATACAGGTCTGCTATAGGTCCAGCATGTGTGATTGGCAAATTAGTATGCATTTCACCTGCCTAGAATGTAATTATCATCATTTAATGGCCATACTTTAGTGTGTGTTGTGGTGCACAGCACAACATAGCTTATACACAATAATAAATATTCATTGGCTATATCTGCTGTCTATTCATTGCTGCCTATGTCATCACTGTCATGCAGGTAGTGTGCTGTGTGAACATGTTGAGATATGCACCATGCAGCATAGCTTAGACAAAGGTCAAAATTAATAATTTAACATATAAGGTTTTACTTGCTTGCTGCCTAGGTCATCTCTGTGACCTGGGTGGTCTTTCTGGGTGAACACAGTCAGCTATGTGGCACACAGTGAAACTTAAATAATTCTAAGAGTGGCTGGACCACTCCCTGCTGGCATCCACATCCAGTGGAAATATCAATGTGCTGTGGGAGCCTACATGATGTGGCTATGTGGACACGATTACTCCATTTTGCTATTCAAGACATCTTCCTCATTTGCATACATATCCGTGCTGACAGCCTGGTAACTACACGGTTCAGAGCTGTATGAACTGGGCAACAGCACCAATGCACCATTGTATAGCACAGATGCAGGGACCTACAATACATTTCTAACATATAGTATAAAATGCACTTTTTTGCCTTTTTATTTATTTATTTATTTTTTACTTTTCTTGTATTAAGTATCTTTGCACACTGTGGCACTTAGTGCAAACATGCCAAGATTATTAAAAAATTATTATTATATTAACTTATTCCCTTCCTCTTTCTGACATCCACAACATTAGTTCTGCACATATGTGTATGTGGTCAAACATTGTCTGGGGATGTATGGCCAAACTTCTACTGTTTTACATACTCTTTTATCTGTGTAGACTCCTGTACATGGAAATATTCTGTGTACACTACGGGTACTGACACGGGGTCTACACAGATGTCTTCCTACTTGTTGGATTGCTCAACCTATCTCATTTGCATAAGATTCACCTACTTATCAGGTAATTTACATTCCTTGGCACTTACCCTGTTTGTGTATATGTGCACACTGCTAAGCAGCCTTACAGAATCTAAAAATGTCTGCGGTCTTGCATGCATTGCGCCGTGATGCATACAGAAAAAAAAATCATGTAGGCCTTGCTGAATTCTCCTATTTATTTTTCATTTAGAAATATAAGTGTTTTGTTGAAAGAGTGCTCAGTCTCTTTTTTCTTCCCCCCCCCCTTATTCTAAATTGATCCTTTTGTGCGAACATTCATTGAAGGATTACCCATTTAGTTAATACAAATTTATTAGGGCTGCCTTATTATCCAATTAGCACACTGAAACCATCCACCAATGAAATTAGTCAACTGTGAACAATTCTGGTTCAACTCTGAGCAGGAAGCTCAAGCTATTAGGACTGTAAAAAAATAAGCTTTTAAACTAACAAAGAAAGCTCGAGCAAGAAAGAAAAAAAAGAAATTTATCTTTCTCACACTGACCAGTCTAACACTGAGCAAACAACTACCAAGTCATCTCTCTTCTCTATCTCCCATTTAAACACACAACAGCCATGATCACCACAACAGAAAGGAAAAAGTCAGCCCAACACGAGTCACACAATCACCATATCTTACTTCTAAGACAAACTGCAACATCCGCACTCAACAAGAAAGCTTTCCACAGGCATACTTCACAGAAAAGAATGACCCAACAGCAAAGCATCCACTCTCATTTACTACTATCAAGATCTACATACCAAAAGACCATGTTACACTCATACCAACTACCCACCCCTATCTAAGGGTTCACACAAATACCACAATGAATCACACCAAAACAAGATTTCATCAAGTGCAAGAGCATACATTTTCACATTTCTTTTATCTAAGAGACCTCACAACATCATTGCTTGGCATGACTCAACCTCTAAACCAAGACAAGCCAACCAGAAAATAGACTCCATACAGTTAGTTTCTTATAAATGAAAGACAAGCAGACATACATAACCTTTAAAATGCAAACTAATACAACTGTTTGCTATATTTTAAAATAACTGCTAGAATTTACCAGATAGAAAATAAACAAAAAAGAGAGAATAAAAAAGAAAGATATAAAATGGAGACTTGAATATGATGGATTAGACTTGATCGGTCTACTTCTGTTCATCGAAATTACAAAGAAGAGAAGTACGAACCCTATTCTGCAAAAGTGCATTTAAGTGAAAATGCACTTTCGCTAATCACACTTCACCGATGCACCATACATGAGATATAACACACTACAAACACATTTTTGCAGGGGGCAAGCCCTTCTGCACCACCCACACCCCCACTACTTAAATATACTAACTCCAAGATTACACTACAGTAGGGGAAAGGGTATATTCCCTTATCCCCACTGTACCATGCATTGCTGAAGTTTGAGCCACGAAAGTGCATTTTTGCTTAAATGCACTTTCGCAGAATTGGGTACATACTTCAGTTCGTTGATAAATTTTGATTTTGATTTACAGATGTAGACCCAATATTTTATATATATATATATATATATATATATATATATATATATATATATATATATATATATATATATATATATATATATATATATATATATATATATATATATATATATATATATATGCAAAAATACAATTGCTTTATAAAATAATTAAATAAAACTGTTTAATATAAAAAAGAAATGTTGTACAAAAGGATTATATTACATTGTGACAGAGAGTATCCAAGTCTCCAAATTTCTTGTTAGACAAGTGGGCCTTGTAGATCCTATGGCGCAATTTCAAAAAAAGGAATTATTTACATTTGCAAAGTGAAAAAAAAAACTGGCAGAAGTTGTTTATCAGATAAGATATTTCTCATTCAGTTTCTTTTTCTTTTCATTTACTTTCCACCCATTTCTCTCTGCTTGTCTCTTCAAGGTTATGTTGCTCAATCCATATCTTCTGTTTGATTGAATATTTTATTAGTTTTCAGGAAAAACAGTGTCCAAGTCCTCAAAAAAGTTTGGTTTCATCCGGAAGGAAAATTTTTTTAATCTGGCTGGGAACACTAAGTGAACTTATATCTGTTTCTTCTTAAGTTCTCTTATTAAAGGAAGAAAACATTTTCTTTTGGAAATAGCAGATGAATAGTAATTGTCAAAATGAATTACATTTTCATTTATTTTAAGAGGTGACTTAGTTCAGGCAGTGTTAAGAACTAATTCTTTATCTTGAGAAGAAAAAAAAATATTACTAATGTAGATCTTGAGAAAGAATTGTTCTTAGTCAAAGATGTAATCAGAGATCTATGTGCTCTAGCAATACCATATGACAGTACCTCCAGTAAATCTGAAATCTTAGGTAGTCAGAAATTCAAGAAGTTTACCATATTGTTACCTTCTATATTTTTAGGTAGACCAAAGATATGTATATTAGGGTCTATATTATATGTTCGAAGTTTGAAAACTTCGAATGTTAAATAATCAAATTTAAATGTTCGAAATTTTAAACATCAAACATATAATAAAAAAAAAAAAAAAAACGAACTTACCTGACTAGTGTAGGCAGGGGGCAAGCCCCACTGCACCCCCCGCTATTTAAATATACCAACTCCAAGACTGCACTATAGTGCAGTAAAGGGAAGATTTCCCTTACTGCACTGTAGTGCGGTCTTGGAATTGGTATATTTAAAGAGCGGGGGTATGGGGGGTGCCGGAGAGCTTGCCCCCCTGCCTACAGCCATTAGTTTTGGGTTTGTTTTTTTTTTTTTTACATATGTTCGAAGTTTTATAACTTCAAAGTTATAAAACTTCAAACATAATATAGACCCATATATTATTTCTACGAAATCTAATTTCCAGATCATCGATCTTATTCATCAGGAGAGTGTTTTGTTTTAAAAGGAATTCAACATTATTTCCATCTTCATTTAGTCTTCATTCTGTATAATTTAGAGTGTCCTTGATGCCAGATATTTGAGTTTTCTGCAGCCGTAGATCTTCATAGATTTGTTTCATTTGCTTAGAACATTTTTCTTTTAAAATTGTCAAGTTTAGTGTCCATTCTGTCCAGTTTTAATGATAGTTCCTGGATATTAGTTAGGACAGACTGAAACTCTTTTCTGACAAATGAGTCCTGAGAATTTGCCTTTGTGCGACTCATTGTCACTCTAGAAACAATGATGACTATATATCAAATAAAGACTTGACTGGAAAAGGTTATGATGTGAGGACAATTCTTTGGTATAATCCTAAAGGACACCTTAAAACATCTATATCCACTTACTTGGATCACTTAAGATTGTTTAGAAATATAATTTCCTGACAGAAATATATAAAGTAGTAGAGCAGGAGAAAACTGTTGCTAACCAGACCTTACCTTGACCACATCCCCCACAAGTACTGTGTTCTTAAGCTTCATTACATAGATATATAGGCAGTCTGATCTGACAGCAGGCAACGTGAATGTGTGTATATATCCAAGTATTACTTTTGAGACAATTTTACACAGAGATGTGACTCCAGATCCATATCAGACACTTATCCCAACATGTTCTTCTCAGTATACAATGATGCTGTCAACCTGTATAACATGCACTCTGTCTTCAAGAGAAATTTGTGCTGTAGCAGGAACATTAAGTACTGTATTCTCAAGCTTTTTTTACATAGATATATAGGGGTTCTAATCTGACACCAGGCAAATTGAGTGTGTATCCATCCAAATATTATTTTTGAGGCAATTTTACACCGAGATGTGACTCCACATCCATGTCAGATACTTCTCCCAAATTCTTCTCAGCATACAATAATGCTATCAAACTCTATGAAGTGAAATGTGACAGTGTTAAATTCAGACATATGTCATTGTTCTAGTGTTACATTGCATGGCATTCATCTTATATACCTATACAGGTGTAATGATCAAATCAGATTCAGTCTAATGCTGTGTTTGTGGTTGGTGGTACATTAGGTTCACTGTATAATATTTTGAATCACTTTTCATTTCACTATGACTTAGGAGAACCTTTAATCTAGCCCCATGCGTCAACTATCCTCTTTTTTTCTGTTGGCCACATGACATTCCTCCTGCAGAGGAGTGGAGGATGTCCTCATGTCAGATATGCATACTCACATCATGAAGCAAACTCCTTCCTTGAGCCTCTGCAAGCCATCTCCAGACCACTGCATGTGTGATTGCTAATTCTGTCATGGTGTGGTCACATGTCCCATATGGACATAGACGGTATGTAATGCAATCCAACAAATACACATATAAGAACATAGTCTTACTATCTTCCATCATACAGATATAGAGAGTTTGTTTTAAATTGTATAGTAATGTCTAGGATTTTATGTGATGTTGGACATTAATGTCCTATGAATATTGGACATGTCAATGTTGTTGTCAGTGACATGTGCTATACAGAGGTGTGGATGTACAGTATGCCTACAGGAGAGTATTACAATCTGTGATGTGAGTTAATGTATTGATGGCCACTGCTGCCATTTCATTACAGCTGTAGTAATATGCCTCCTGAAAACTGCTGACTATGTATAGTTTTAGCTTATTAGGACGTGTTGCTGTAGTGAAGCAGATCAGCATTCTGCACTGTTCTTATTCAACCATCACAGTGACACTTGCAGAATGGCACAGCTGATCATGTGCCTACGTACCATCATTAAATGCTTTGCGACAGACATCAATATAAATTCATGCTGATTACATGGGCATATAAGTCTTGTTTCAGCCACATGTTGTAATGCTGTGATAGACACGGAGATATTACAAGTTTTGATTCAATTGCAACCTTTTGAAATTCATGGTATGTGCAGTTCTGCTGTTTCCAAAGATTCAGGTGGCTAACAGCACCATTGTGTGACAAACAGCATTTCTGTCAGAAATGTTCTGAATGAGCCATAAACAACTGATTTATAATGAGATGTTATATGGCATCAGACTGCTCAAACACCACTTGCCCATGAAACACATATAGGCATATGTTGTGCAACTGGTATAATTACTTGACATTGTACAGTTGTATGACTGTGTGAACAGTACCAATGTGTGACATGTGATGAGTGACCAGGGATGCATTTGGAGGTATTTTCACAAATCATTTATTTAAATAAGGGGAATACATCACTAAGCATAGTGCTGTTTGTGGATGCTACCAGCCATGCTCAACCGGAGAAAATAGACAACCTGCTAGCTGACAGTTTGTGTCACACTTCACATCCCTATCACCACTGGCCATCAGACAAACTATGCATGCAAATATTACTCAATTTCTCTTCTCAGGAGAGCAGCTCATCTGTGTGCTCTCTGTGGCTAATTACCCAGAATCAATTGGCCTAACAACATCCCAGGTTGCTTATAGCATGCTTAACACCTGATCTAGCAAACACAGTTGGATCCCTACTTCAACAGAGCCTCCAGACAGCATATGTTCTTGTAGAATGGTGTACACATACAGTCATCCATCTAACCATGGAGGATCCATCACCTGATGCAGGGAGCTATAGATCCATACTCCTGACTCTCCTCATCTGTGAGATAGACCAATGAGTCAAAATGGACCTTATCAAAAAGGACACTGGTAATCTCATGACTGTGTGTCAAATCCATGTTTGATTTGTTAAGGCTACATTGTGACTGTTACATCTGTCTGATGTCTTTAAGAAGGTCGCCAAGGGCATGTATGAGGAAAACACTATCATCTTTATGTAACTTGACCTGGCCAAGACATTTGACACAAATCTGCACTCAGGTATTACTGAGAAACTGTCTCAAGTGGGCATAAATACATATGTCACCAAGTGGGTAGATAAATGGATCGCATATATGACAAATAATGTCAAAGTGTGTGAAGTCACCTCTAGCTAGAGTCAAGTGACCAGTTTAGTGCCTCAGGATTCTGTACCAGGCCCTTTTCTGTTCATTATTTATTTAAGTCTTAGAAGACAAGAATAACTTACACATCCTTTGTCTAGCCAGCTTTGTGGAGGACTGTAAATTGTGAACAATTATTGAATCCAAGATCTGTATCGGTATAATGCAGATAGTATTAATACACACAAAGGATTGATGCCAGAGCCATGGAGACACAGTAGATGAACAAAAATCATGGGGGATTAGTTATTATGAAAGCAAATACACATGTTAATTACAGTATAGACAGCACACTACTGGGAGCAGACCAAGCGGTATGTGACTTGTGTACTCAGGTAGATAGTATGTGGAACTTCCACCAGTATGTGACCACAGTGGTAACAAATCCTTTGTATGTAGCACAACTTCTGAGCATGGGAAGGCCATCTGCATCAAAGGACATTATAGTCCTTTGTTCTCTGCCTTAATCACACCAACAATTGAGTACAATGCACCTTTTTGCTTGTATGTCACCACACATCTTCCAGGGATAATTTAGTCAAGTGTATCAGTTTTGCAACAGTGAGCTTCCACACATCTTATCAGTATACTTATACTATATACTTATCTTATAAGTATTCTTTTTGATGCATAACCTTTAGGAGTTCGCACTGCAGGTCTCTCTTTAAGCTGTTATACAGGATGCATGTGTGATACATGTTCCTGTGATGCACCCTATAAATACCTAGTTTATTGATGGTATAGCTACATTTGTGCAAGTGTGGACTGCAACATATATATGCCATGCAAACCAGTCAACTAGCTAGGATTGCTCGTACTTTAAACTACAGGGTAACAGTGTCCCCCTTGACACCGCCAAAAGGTGTTCATTTGTGAGGAAGGTCTGCTTGATTCCCTTTATAGATTACTGACAGTCCATGACAGCTGAACAAGCGTGTTCATGCAGAACCAGGTATAATAATGCACAATCACATATTTTATGGCAGTGACACAGATTAATGTTGGTTTTATTCTGATATTGTCTATAATAGTGCGTGCGTCTGTCTACTTTTGTCCATGAGCCTGTTGCTGTGTGTCTCACTTGGTTGAGATTGTGCTGACATGACATTCATATTCAAGCAACTCATTCTGCACATTTTCACAATATGCACCTATCCCCTATTGTATATACCTTCCTTGCTAAATATCCTCTCCACTGATCATGTCATGGTGCTTTTATCACAACCAATTATCTCCATTGATATATGACTTTGTGTGGCAGTCATATGATATACAACAACTGCGTCATGATATGACTATACCCACACAGGACTTGTAAACAACAGCATGCACTATATCATGTACATATGTGATTATTGTTCATGCTACAAGTGTCTTGTCTTTGTGGTGTGCATACACTGACATGCCCTTATCTGTTCTACATTACCATGTTTCACTACTCCTCCTCCCATGTGATACACAAACGTCCCCAGAATAATGATTTACAATGCTGTCTATGTACCCTTGCTGCTCACCACCAAAACTTTTATTCAATGTGCCTAAAGCAGGTCTGCACATTAATCTGCACTGATTACACTTTCCTATAATGTGTTAGGACTTTATTTACTGCCTTATCTTAAGCCCTGGTAGTCACTGTGGCTATCCGAGCAACCATGCTGAACTAGTTTGCCAGTAGGTAAACACGTCTGCATGTTTGCAGGTGTTAGTGCTGCTTTAGATGCTTTCCTGGCCAGCAACAATGTTGCTGAACATGAAACTGCATTTGTATTCATGTAAGTGCAATGTACGGCATCCATATGCAATTAGCACTGCTGCCCATCGCACTAACACATAAATGCAACATAGGCTTTGTGCTAAGCCTACACAGAGTTTATTGAATCCCCAGGTATATTTTTCTTCAAAGGCTGTCAGATTTAAATATGTCAGTTGCTAGTCAATAAAATTTTCTCTGTACCTAAAATTCATTTAATGGAGAAGGAACATATTTTTCACTATTTCTGTGCATTACTTTGCTGGTGACCTTCGATTTTAAGTAAAGATGAATGCCAGGGGCAGTTAAGTTTCAGTCTACACATCTTTAATGGAATAATTTATTCTGAGTATCATTCTGAATATCTACAACACTACCAAGGGCTCTTGTTATATAGTTTTCTGTCTTGATAAAATTCCAATTCATATAGCCTAACTGCTCCAGAAGTATTTTTTTTCAAAAATATATTAAACATAACATTGAAATACTTTACAGATAAACTGTCTGACAATATTGCAAAAATTAAAAAATTCAGCTATTTATTCATTTTATTTTGTAATCCATATATAACATTCTAATAAACCCAGAAATCTGTTTTATTTAGATGATGAGATGGCACTGCTTGTGATATAAAATGGTCTAGGTTTAAGTTTTTCAAATGAGAATGGTTAGAAACAGGATGAATGCTTATAGACCCTATGTAGAGCATGCTGCATAATCAATTGTAAATACTTCTAACAGCGACAGCTAAAGGCTCCCTCTTTGTGAATTTGGTTATTTTGAAGAATAATAAAGCCTTCATATTTTGTCAGAATAAACCAGCAGTAACATAGCATATCATGCAAGACATTAGATAGAAAATGGTCATCTCAAATGTCAAAGCCCAAAAAAAACTCTGTCATTATAGTTCAAGAAAGGCCTAGGCCATCCAGGTTATTGGAACTGTAAAGGAAACCACCTCTTTCTGTCAGGAACTTTCTGTGATACCATATATTTTGATACACAGCTAGACATAAAATATAAAATAGCCAGAACTTAGAAAGAAAGAAACATTGTCTCTTGATGACAATTAATGCCTTCAAGTACAGCATGCTAATTCAGCACTATAAATATACTTTTGTAATGTTAGACAAGGTACTTCCTAATGCAATCAGGATTGTCTCTTAAATCACAGATGATGCATATCTTGGCTAGGAAACAGATACATTCTGCACTTTATAAATATGTCTTATTTTTAAAGAATCCAGCCTTCATTTATTTATTTTTTTTAATTTGCAAAGTATTTAAGCTACCTTAATTTAAATAATAATATTAGTTCTAGGAAACGTAAAATACTGCAAGACATAAACTTTAACTCTGAGACATTGTTTAATTGAATGCCACTGACAATTATATATAACCGCACTCATAGGAAGTTACTAAGTTATTTGCCCCGAAGCCAAGGACCAAGAATTTAGCCCATGTTCCAAGTCAGCACCCTATGCCACTGTCCAGCAGGGACACAGGTAGAATCCCAGGGGTGTATTTTCTGTTCCACATCTAGTTTTCCAGGTTGCACTTAAAAAGGATTAATGAGGTACTCTGCTTGACATGGAGAGGGAGTCTATTCCACAGAAGGGGGAGTGTCTGGGACACAAATCTGTCCTGCCAACAAGTCCTATTGATGTCACAGACCAGGTTGAGGTCATGCATGCAGGTTACTCGAATTGAGCTTGACTTGTGGATATGCAGCAGTCCCCTCAAGGCAGGGTCTGTGATTTCTCTGAATGCCAGACAGAGGTGACCTCTGAGAAGTCTGTAGGAGACTGAGTAAAGGGACAAGGCCTTTATCCTATCTGTGTAGGGCAGATGTTTGAGACCCTGGATTCTCCTGGTGAGGAATGTCTGTGTTCTCTCCAGCTGTTGCATGTGTTTTGTGAGGTATATGCTAAAACGGGCATTGTACTCAATAATGTGTTTTATAAGGGAAGAATAGAGGGATGGTATGGCAACCTTGTCCCTAGATGAGATACCCTTACTAATGAGGTGGGCCATGTAGAAAGTTTTCCATACAACGGAGGCAATAAGGTGGTCAAAAGTCAGTTTGCTATTAACCTGGGTGCCCAAGTCCATCATGACTGATTGTGTGCTTAAGACCTTATTATCAATGTGATAATTTGTGGGGACATCACTCTCCCCAAAGGGGATGATGATGCATTTTTTGGCATTCAGTTTGAGGCCATGTTTTTGGCACCAGTCATTTGTTTGGGTGAGACCCTCTTGTAACATGTCCACATCACTAGGGGACTTGATGACAGCACCCAGCTTGCAATCCTCTGCAAACTTTGTCAGCCAAAGCCCACTGGTTTTGGCCTGCACCTTAGAAAAGAATATCCCAAACAGCAGAGGCCCCAAGAGCAATCCTTAAGGTACATTGATCATTACAGGTCTACTGCTTGTGGTGGCTTCCCCTATTTTGACTAAGTGAGTTCTAACAGTGAGCCAGTTTGCTACCCATCTGGTCACATATGGATTGATGCCAAGTTGAGAGACTTTATCGATTATACCTCAGTGGGGAATACTATCGAAGGCTTTGGTCAGGTCAAGGTAGGCGGTGTGCACTGTCTTCCTCTCATCCATGGCCTTGGTAACTGTCTCAAAAAAGTCAACACAATTTAACAGGCATGACCTCCCCTTGATAAAACCAAACTGTGTGGGATTGAGTGTCTGAGCTTTATCATAACTATTCTACTCAGATTCAGACTGCACACATAAGTTCATGAGCTGCTTTATTTTAAGTTTCACACAAACACACACACATATATATACATACCTGTTGATATTTTGAGTTTAACATAGTTTAGCTACTGTTTTGAATGTAGCCATTATGCTGGATTAATTTCAGTGGATTATATATGTAGCTATATATATATATATATATATATATATATATATATATATATATATATATATATGGATCTACTTAATTTGATTGACAGACCATTTGATCGAAACTCATTTGTCCTTTTCCCCACTTTAGTGCTATCCTGGTGTTAGTATATATAGTTAGGAGCTGTTGGACATGCTCCACTTAAATAAATCCCAATCCCTCAGAGCCACACACTCCAGGGATCTAAACCTTGTCATCACAATGAACAAAACATGCTGGAATGATAGTTTCCTGACCCAGAGACTCCCCATACTCTGGAATAGACTGCCCATACATGTCAAAAAGAGAACCTCCTTGGCCCTCTTCAAAAGGAACCTTGACGATCAGATGGGAGGTAGGAAATTCACTTTGGGTATCACGTCAGTCAGACTGCTAGACAGGGGTCCAGGGAAGTAAATATTGTGGGAAGAAATATCTAGGGAATTGTTATGGCTAGGCTTGTGTAGGCCCTAGGGCCAATAGCCTAGTACCAACCTATGAACCTATGAGCAGTGCATTTTCCCTCACTGCAGTGTGATATCAGAGTTGGTATATTTAATTAGCAGGGGTGCAGGGGGGCTTGCACCCCCCTGCAGAAAATGTAAAAAAAAGGTGTTTTGTTTTTATTTTTTATTTATATTTCAAAGTTTCAAAACTTTGATCTTATGGTCTCAACTATAAAAAGTTCAAAGTTCTGAAACTTTGAAATTTAGAAGTAGACCCATATGTATGTATGTATATATATATATATATATATATATATATATATATATATATATATGGTTCTACTTCAAAATATCGAAAGACCACTTTCTCAAATCCCAAATCATCAAAACAATATCTAAACCATATATCTGTGAACTGCTAAACCACTGAAAATGTTCACGGGGAAAGGAACCACTTAGACACCATGCCCTTTGCTCATTATAGTGCAATCTCATTGTTGGTACATTTAGTTGGGGGGTGTGGTGGGTGAAGCTCCTCATTCTGGTGGGTTTTAGTTGCTTCATTGTGTGCAGTTTGTCCTGGTGGCCATGTGGTTGATTTTCTGGTGAACATTTTTGATGGTTTAAAAGTTTGCAGATATGTAGTTTCAATATTGTCTTCTCAATGATTTAGGATTTGAATAAGTGGTCTTTTGATATTTTGAAGTAGACGCATATATGTATATATACATGTGTGTATAAATATATATATATATATATATATATATATATATCTATAGAGGTTTACCTTAGTTTTGTCGCACATGGTATGTGCGATCATCCTGTTGTGCGACCCGTATTACTGAAATACGAAGAACTTCGAAGGATCAAATGTCGAGAATGGTTTGCTGGAAAGCCATTTCCAACATTCAATCCATGTGTTTGAATGGCAAAAAAGCATTCGCTTATTTGCCATTCGAACACATGGTGAATCGGCATTGTCGTTTTTTGCAACCGTACTTTTGGTGTTATACACTGACACAAAGCGTACGACAACTTCAAAGGTAAACCATATAAATATATATATATATATATATATATATATATATATATACATATATATATATATATGTATGGGTCTACCTAATAACACTGACATGCCAAAATACTGACAACGAAATAACTGACACGACAAAACCGAAAGAAACCAAAAGTTCAAAAACATGAAAATTTAACATGACCGACAAACCACAATCCCGAAAATTAACAAAATAAATACCTTTCCCAAAAAACAAACACACAACACAAGCACATGAAAACCCTTACAAACCTACACTAAACCTTACATACACAACTATCTATGCACTAACCTTAACCCAAACCCTAACCCTAAGGTCTGTCACTATCGCACACTTACCTTACCCACACCCTACCCTAACGTCCATCACTAACACACACTTACCTTACCCACACCCTGACCCTAACGTCCATCCCTATCGCACACTTACCTTAACATGTCGGTGTTCTCAGCACCAGGATTCTCAACTTTCAATCATCTCCATTGTTGATTTTCCGGTGTCGGTGTTCTCGTTGTCGGCATTGTGGACTTTTGGCATTTTCAGATAGACCTATATATATATATATATATATATATATATATATATATATATATATATATATATAGATATATATATATATATATATATATATATGATATGTGTATATATCACATTTCTCTCTCTCTCACACACACACACACACACACACACACACACACACACACACACACACACACACACACACCCTTCTCTACTAACTTAATATTTCAGGGATGAATGACCAGTTCCGGTCTCTGCCTTCATCCATATCAAATGCAGCAGCAACATATAACTAAATATAAAACTTGCACACTTTGTTCTCCAAGTTCATCCAGCACAATGGCAGGAGCAACATAACTATATCCAAAACTTGCATGCTCCATTTCAGTTTAAATGTGCGTACATTGTACTAAATACTCACATATAGATGCTACTAAGGATGCAGTCTGAATACTTCTATAATGCAGAAATGTAACATAAGCAGCGTGAAGAAGAAATGTAAGTTTTTGTTGCAGTCCCCTGGCCAGGGGTGCACTCCTAATCCAGTGAGTGGGCTTTAGGTGACTGCCTAGGATGCAGCTGTGATGTAGATGTTGCAGCAGTTTTTGTTCAACCACCCACAATTCAAACAAAGATAAGAAATATTAATGCATGCATGATACTTTTTTCTGGTGGAGGCTTACATGCTTGCAAGACACCAATATCTCATTGTTGACCTCTCTAAGTCTTCCCTGTCATGAAGAATAACTATACCCCTAATATCACTCATTGCATGTTTGACCTACTTGAATGCCTGACAATGCCATACTGCTGAAGCATATACCTTCTGAGTCAACACAGCTGGACTGGGGATAAATAGTTGCCTAGTCAGGGTAATGATCAAGGCCCCTGCCAGCCATAGTAATGTCCCATTACATGGCTGTCTCTCCCCAGTTATCATATAACACTTAAATCTGTCAGTTATGTATACTAGTTTCTTATTTATTTTTCCAATAATCACAGAGATCTGAATTTATTTAAAACTTTTATTTCAGATTTTAAACCAAAAACAGTGACATCCATTTTCTAAACAAATCATGCTCACATTGAAAACAGATTTTACATGAAAAGCGGTAAACTTCTCTTCCCTTGAAACTTACATTTAGTGAAAACACATTTGACAGCCCTTAAACTACAAGACCAATCTGGGATTCATAGCTAAATAGCATATAATGAAGCAGTAGTTTGAATCATGATGGAATTCGAATAACATATAGGTAATGCATTTGCTGATTGCCTGGGACAGCCTACTGGATCTAAGTGTTCCTTGTTTGGAGCAGTCCAGGAGCGCTGCTTAGTCAAGTGACGTCATCTCAATCATACAGTAGATAAATGAGGGCTAAGGGAATCAAATCCTGCACTACAGGAAGCAGATAATTAATAACTAATTGCCTTACTCTCCTGCACTGAGTACCATACAACCTGCCATAGCCCAACATAGAACATTTCACAATAAGTGCATAAATTAAAAACACATTTGAAGTTAAAATATTAACACAAAATGTATAGACTTTATGCTGTCCAGTTTTTTACAGCCAAATAAAAAGCCTGTCAGCAGTCAACAAAACAAGGAACACAAGGTTCATACTCAAAGAACATGGCTCATATGATGGTGCTGATTGCCTGGGACAGCCTACTGGACCTAAGTGTTCCTTGTTTGGAGCAGTCCAGGAGCACTGCTTAGACAATGACTTCATCTCAATCATACAGTAGATAAATGAAGGCTAAGGGAATCAAACCCTGCACTACAGGAAGCAGATAATTAATAACTAATTGCCTTACTCTCCTGCACTGAGTACCACACAACCTGCCATAGCCCAACATAGAACATTTCACAATAAATGCATGAATTAAAAACACATTTGAAGTTAAAATATTAACACAAAATGTATAGACTTCATGCTGTCCAGATTTTTAAAGCCAAATAAACACCCTGTCAGTAGTCAACAAAATAAGGAACTCAAGATTCATACTCAAAGAAGTCTCTGGGATGCAGGAACCACACACACACACACACACACACACACACACACACACACACACACACACCCACACACACACACACCAATTATAGCCTCTTATATGACTGTACACCTCAGATATCTGCCTGAAATTAAGTGAATGAATACATTCATAAATAATAGCCTACAAGTGTATCTCAGCTCAATCTTGTTGGACACCATGTGAACCAACTCCAATGCTTCTCTGTCCTCTCAGCTTATTAGCACAAGAATCAGAGGCAAAAACTCAAAATTATGCAGAGATTTTAAATTTTCTCGTTTACTTAGAAAGAGGCAACTTCTATAATGATACTTTCTGCTCCAATCATACTTCCATGACATGAAATCTGACCCCACAACATATAATAACTACAATTAACACTCAACAATTTAAATCACTGCTTAAGTCCCACCTAAGAACTGGCTTTGCTCTTACCTAAATCCCAGCTGAACTCTGTCTCCATCCTACTCTTCAGAATGCATTCCTGTCAACAAACTCAAACTGACTAGGTAAACCTTTCATCTCCTACTTCTACACTTAACCACTAACACATAATCTTATCTATTCATATATAAAACCCAAGCTATGTTTAGCTAAATGAAATTTTTTTCTCAATTGTGTTATTGTTTCCTCTAAATATTATGAGTTTTTTCTTGTTGAAATTGTAACTTATTATTACAGCTATATATGTTTTCACTTTGACATAAGACTTCCGCAGTGGTGCAGCGGTAATGTTGTTGCCTCACAGCAAGAGGTTCTCCCATTCGATTCTCAGCTGGAATGTGTGGAGTGCCTTCTGTGTGGAGTCTGCCTGTCCTACCCGCAGTTGGGTGGTCGTTCGAAAGACATGTGTAAATGGGCGTGCCTTCGTTGAAGGTTGAACGTCGAGCTGGCACCTCGGCGTTTGTGAAAATCTACTGCCAATCATTAGCGGACCAGAGTTCCCCTCTGGCAACCCCTAACCAGGAAAAGCCAAAAGACAACAACATATGTTTTCATTTTGACAATTGTACCTAATATTATAGATAAATATGTTTTTCATGTCATCCTGTCCTAACATATGCTTGTAATAATTTCAACTGTGATTATT